>NC_038245.2:19794683-19917227 GCF_000004515.6 Glycine max | reverse complement strand
TTAGTATTAGTTTTAGTTTTATATGGTACGTTAGTTGTAATTTTAGTTTTAGTTATTGTAAGTTATTAGTTTTATATGTTAGTTTTAGTTTTGTATGCTATGTTAGTTTTAGTTTTAGGTATTTTAAGTTATTAGTTTTGTATGTTAAATTAGTTTTAGTTGTAGGTATTGTAAGTTATTATTTAAATATATCTAAATTTTGCTATGTTATTTAAATTTTGTATGCTACGTTAGTGATATGGTATGTTAGTTTGTATTAATTTTGTATATATATTGTTTTTTTTGCCGCAAATATAAATATTATCTTATATATTTAAATTTATATTTGCATGTAATTTAATTTATTTGTAGAATATATTTAATTTTTGTTATTTGTATAATATATTTTTTTATTGAAATATTTGAATTTAAAAAAATATAATTAGTTATTTATTTAAAGTTGTGTTTGAATGTATTTTAATTTATTTGAAGAGTATATTTAAATTTTATTATTTGTATAATATATTTTGTTATTTATTCAAATTTTAATTATTTGGTATATAAATTTAATTAATTTTTTGTAAATGTACTTAATTTTTTTTATGTACAATTAATGTATAAATTTTATTGTCAATTTATTATATTATATTTTATTTTGCAGTATCAATGGCATCTTCCTCGTTGCAAGCTAAGCATGTTTCAGAACATATTTGGAATGGGGAAGAAGACAGAAAATTACTAATCATACAAGTTGTCCACATGTATCAAGGTCAAGAAGAAATACCAGAGAAAATTATTCCTTTACTACGGCAATCTAGTTTTTATTGGATTATGAAGATGTGATACTTAAAAATAAATGCGGCATTAATTAGTGCCTTGATTGAAAGATAGAGGCCCGAAACACATACGTTTCACATGAGATGCGGAGAGTGTACTATTATTCTTCAAGATGTCTCTATTTTATTAGGTTTCCGTGTGGACGGGTCACCATTAATTGGTCCAACAAATCTTGATTGGGTTGATTTATGTGAAAAATTGTTAGGAGTCAGACCACAAGAAGGTGAACTTCAAGGTAGTGTGGTTAAATTAAGTTGGTTGGCTCACCATTTTTTCACAATTAAATAACTATGACGGTAACGTACAACAACTAGAAAGGTTTACCCGTGCATGGATCCTTAGATTCATAGGAGGTGTCCTATTTGTTAACAAAAGTAGTAGCAAAGTTTCCCTAAGATACCTGTAGTTTTTACGTGACTTTAGAGAGTGCAGCACGTATGCATGGGGACCTGCTGTGCTTGCTTATTTATATAGAGAGATGTGCAGCGCCACCGATTACAAAACTAAATCAATCGGAGGTATGTGTATCTTAATCCAAATGTGGGCATGGGAACGATGCACAACTTTGACAACAAAGAGAACTCCTCCCGTAATAAAAAATAAACCACTCAGACACAGGTTAATCATTTAAAGAATTAGATTTCATTTGAAAATAATTAATAATGTAACGTGTCGGCAATGATGGTTTCATAATTTTTTGTAGGTGGTTGCGACGTGGAAAATAACATATTGGCAATGATGATCTGATAGTTTTTCATCGCAAATTGGATATCATGAAACGACATGAGGTAAGAACATCGTAATGTATTGGTTAAATAATAAATAATATGTCATGTTTCAGTAAAAATTAATAACTGCGTTATTATATGCAGTTTTTGTGGAAGTCTTACACAACAAATGTTATGTCAGCGTTACCTCCAATTTGTTTGGTTGGAAGTGTAGCGTAGCGTGGTGCACGGTGGTGTCACTCATTTGTTTCCATGTTGTTGATTGGCACCAACCCGATAAAGTTTTGAATTAATTTAGAATGCAACAACCAATTCTAGGGTGTCCTTCGCAACCCTTGAATATTCATGGCATAACGCTGAAAGGCAAACAAGATAAAATTGGGAGCAACTATTCACCCCAATGATCGGTCAATGGAACAAGCAAATTGATTTTAGGGTCGACGGTTATCCTCGACAAGAGGGCTTATTGAACTTTAACTCCAACTACATGGTCTTTGGTATAGGCAAAAAACAAAGATGTTTGTTGACCCAAAAAATGCAAACACAGCTACATTGGCATTTTTTTGTTTTTTGAATATTTAACTTCAATTTTTTTTAAATCATGCCCATTAATTTGCTCACCCTAATAATTGTGTGCTGAAGTTGCAGAGACATTACAATACATGGTGTCTCCTCAAGGGAGGAATACATGGACAGTTGATGATCTCGTGCCTTATGTGGAGAAAATAATAACGATCTTGTCAAAAGAGCAATAGAGAATCACTAAGCCTGTGTCACATGGTCCAGCATCAGAGCATCAATTTCCAGCACAAGAGTTTCACATTCTCCAGTCAAGTGTTGAAACTCAAGGCATAGGCAGGCAAAGGGTGGTTGTTGAAGCGGAAGAATATTCCCAACAAATGGCGGTGCGTGGCCATGGAATGTATTACACACCACCAACATTTTCTCAGTATCCAACACAGATGTATCAGTATCCTTTCAAAGGTCATCACACTGATATTTCTGCAAGCAAACACTCGTTTGGTGGTGTTGCGGAAACACATCTTCATTTTTCATGGCCAACTATGACCCCTTCACAGCAACATGATGCCCCAATTCCAACACCTAACGCCCCATTAGGTACGCAATGGAATGTACCCAGAGCAATACCTGATATAGGTGACTTATTAGGTGTTGATTTGCGTCACCAATTTTCTGTTGAGGTTGACCAAGTAGAAACGGGGAGACATCGGGGCAGAAGAAATCCTGATCGCCAAGTGCAATGATGGGATCGATCATGTGACACATCCTCACGTCATCACGGATATCATAATGAATGATTATCATGTCTCTGTTTAAATATGTTGTTGTATGTTTCTCATTTGACTTTGACACTTAATCTATCGTATGCAGTTTATTAAGGATTACTAATGGATACAGTTTATGTCGCACATCAAACTATAATAATAAATAATGTTAAAAAAAAAACTAAAGTAGACAAACAAAAATAACTAATGTTACTAAGGCTTAGGGTTTAGGGTTTAGGGGTTAGGGGCTTAGGGTTAGGGTGAACAATTCTTACTGGTTGAAATGATAAATGTATTCACCTATTTTTTAGTTAATAAATTATACCTTCTGCTGGGTGAACAATTCTTACTGGTTGAATCATGTCGGTGACTTCATCGTCTGTATCAGAGATACCGTCAACACTATCATCTTCGTCTAAAGACTCTTCAACGTATGAGTTAGACACAAGATAATCATCATCATCATCTTCATCACCATGTAAATTGCTCACATTTCTTGGCGGTTGCGCCTCATTATTAGATAAATTATTTCCACATGATGTAAGAGAATTTGCAGAATGAAACATAGAACCACCAGCCACATCCTTTTCTATGTATAATTCCATATCTGACATTTGATCTTGTTGTTGAAAACTTTCGAGTATGGTTTCAACATCTTCGTCATCACAAATTTGCAAAGCAACATATTTTCCAGAAACTAAAAATCTACAACTGATAGTAGAAATAATTTTATTATTTTCTAACTTTACCTTATCTCCAATTTTTTTTTCAAAGCATTGAAACTAATTCTACGTTTAATCTGAATCGCTTTTTTTACTGCATTCAAATATTACACCATCATTCTCTTCATATACCCTTCTATTGAAATAAAACACTGTTATAACCGAATTCATGATGTACCTACAAAAACAATATTTTAAATAATTAATCATAATAATAATAAATTCAAAATAAAAAAATCTAATCACAAAAAGCCTCTTTACTGGAACTTCACATTAAAACTTTATTCTAAAAAAAATTATTAACTTCAAATAGATATGATGACAGAGACTTAGAAAACTTGAACGATTTCAAGGTAGTAATTTTAAAGGCAAAATAAACCATCAATGAAGTTACTATTATAAATAATTAATCTTAACAATAATAACTTAAAAATAAAAAAGGTAATTAAAAAATTACTACCAATAGATTAAAATGAATATGATGCCAGAAACTTAAAAGTAAAAATTTAAAAAGGCAGAACAAAGCAACACTTTCAAAGTAGACATTTTAATTACATTACAAAGCATCAGCACCGAACTAATCTAATTAAAAAAATACTACACACTTCACATTGAAATTTTTTTCCCCAGACTCAAAATACTTACATCAAATAAATATGATGCCAAAAAAATTTTTGATTTTAAACACGGTTGAAGTTGACGGCTCGTAAATTTTTAACACACACGAACAAATAAACACGGTTGAAGTTGACGGCTCGTAAATTTTTAACACACACAAACAAACCATGAACACCAAGTTAATCTAATTAAAAAAAATACTACAACTTCAGATTAAATTTTTGATTTTAAACACAGTTGAAAGTAGAAGGCTCATCAATTTTTAACACACTAACAAAGCATCAAGACCAACCTAATCTAATTAAAAAAAATACTAGAAACTTCTAATTCAAAATTTTTTCCAGACTCAAAATATTTTCTTCAAATAAATATGATGACACAATTTTTTTTATTTTAAAAAACTTTTAGTTCAACCCTTACAAATTTTTAACACACACGAACAAAGCATCAAATATAAAGCTAATTTAATTAAAAAATAATAATAAAAACTTCTCATTCAAACTTTATTCCGACCTCAAAAAAATTACTTCAAAAAATAAATTTCATGCCACACACAATTGTTTGATTGCGAACTTCAAACCTTCAAGGCTGAGAAACTTTAAACTTGAAGAAGGAAAGGTTCAACAATTTTCAAAAACGCAGAGCAAGCAATTTTTTAAAAACGCACAGGAAAGCAAGCAATTTTAAAAATGCTATTTAAAGTTGCATGATCTCGCCAGCACCAATGGCTATATCCATATTGCATGATCTCGCCAACACCACTTGCTATATCCATTGACACCGTCTAAAGCACGGCCATTTGAAAAAAGCACTGCCATCTGAAATCTGAAAAGTTTGGAAAGCCGTGCCCTAGCCTGCTGCAAATCGCCAGTCAAACTGGCAAGACCCCTTGCATGGCCAAATCGCTAATGGCACTGGCGACACCACTGCATTCTGCCAATGGCAGTGGCATTTTCGCCACGTGTCGCAGCTAGGGCGAACTCGCCAATGAAACTGTTGGTTTGCATGCATTTTACGTACCAAAACAGCCCCATGTTGGAAATTCTTTTAAAAGAGACCCATTGGAGGAATTAGTTTGTAAAAGCAGCCCCGTTAGGGCAATTTGCCCACCCTCATACTTACATGGATGCTTGTTAAGAAGATATCCACGAGTTATATATATATATATATATATATATATATATATATATATATATATATATATATATATATATATATATATGTATGTATGTGTGTGTGTGTGTGTGTGTGTGTGTGTGTGCAATAAGAAAAAAAATACTGTCACACACACACTCTCTCTATTAGCTTTGTTAGGAATAGAAATAAAAATCACTTTGCTCTTTTTTATAGGCTCACGTGGTTGACTTGCCTGAAAACGTTTGATCAATTAATTATTTTAAAGAAAAATGTCTTACTGACCAATCTTCAGGACATTGGTTAAAAAATTGAAAAGAAAAAATATTTTGTGTAAAGATACATAAGATTGTGTAAAAAAAATCTTAAACAACATCATTTTACACATCTTAATAATTTTTTCTTTTTAATTCTTTGACTAGTGTCCTCAGTAACATTTATCTTTTAAAAATAGGCAAAGAAAACTTGTTAAGTGCATTCTAATCACATAAAAAGCATGCACACTTGCCCATACAGGGCTTGTCAAGACACATTTATCCCCTAATCCTACTCAATACATAACTAATGTCAAGTAAAAGCTGAGAAACCTACACACATCCATTGTTTTGTTGCCAAGTTTTGCACGGCCCCACAAACCCATTTGTCTGACATCATACAACTGATGAATATAAGGTACTTCCTGTAACCATGATCAGCATCACAACCTTTTGCACTAGTAGTGTGAGAGACTAACAGTCCATCTCCACCGCAATGTTTCACACACCTGACAACTCTGCCAAACCGAGTGAAGCAGTAAAATATGCATCATTTCAAGCACTTCATGAATCTCGAAGTCATGTAGACGACAAGAAAGTCACCTCAATGTTGTCACCATCACCATCACGACTGATGTTGCGACCCAGGTCATCTCGGGTGACACTTGACCTCTTGTCCATCATGGAGGAGCCTGTGACAACAATCCGAATTTTGGGTATTGAGATTCAACCTTACCTCCCACCACCACCTGGGTCTGTCCGAATTTTGGGTGTAGAGCTTCGACCTTACCTTCCACCACCTGGGCCATTGTTGGAAATCGACGCTCCTGTATCCAACGCAAACATGAAGCGACAACCCTCATAATTGGTCTACCCTGTTCCGAGAAGGAAGCAATTCGGATGGCAGAGCTGGATTTGAGTTTGAAGATTTAGGGAATTTCGTGTCTAAGGTTTTCAATCGAGTTTGCTTGAGACTTAATTGAGTTTTTACATTCTGTTTGTTTTTCTAATTTATGTTTCACAAGGCCTTGTGAATTTAGTCCAAGCTAATTCAAGTTGGTGATAGGTCGTGGTTAGTCTGGTAGTTGGTCGTGGATTTTCAATAATAATTATGTCCTTTGAAATGAATTTCAATCGATTAATTAATATGGTTTGGTAGTTGGTCATGTGTGTTAAAATCTGCTAGTTCTTTAATTTTGTTCTTCTTCACATTTGTAAATTCACTAAATTGTAACAAAAATTATACGTATTCCCTTACCCAAAAACAGGTTTAATCCCAAATAGTACATATCCTAATTGAAATTAAAAATGGTATACCACCAAGGTTTAGAATTTGGATCGCCGATGGACATATGAGAGAACAGCACCATGAATTATATGACGATGAATTGGATAGAACTAACACATACGCACAATTTTTTCCTTTCACATTAGAAAAATGACAACTTTCTGTGTCCTAGGAATAGTAACGCATATAATTTACAGCATTTTTTATGAGAAGTTAAGTTTTAGGCTACCAGAACATGACAGAAGTCTATTCAAACGGTTATAATGTCCAGAAAAGAAATCATTAAATATTCAGATCACTCAAAAAATTAAATTAAAATATTCACACAATTATACTTTGTTGAAACTGTCTGTTTAAATGAAATAAAATTAATGATATTAAAGACATTGACATTTAATATTAATTTCAAAACAATTAAACTGTTTAGAATAAGGGCATTTGAGTCCAGTAATTAATTAGCTTGTTTTAATATCATTTTTTTATTACAATTTGTTTGAAAAATAACTTCCTTGCCCTTTATTATAGATATACACGTGGTTAACATGCATGTAGCTTCATCCAATTCTAACTCATGTTTTTTAACACTGGTTAGTGTGTTATGTGCATCCATGTCACACTGATCAACCTCAAAGGTTAATTTGGTAACACCTGTTTAGTAACATAATTTTATTGGAATGCTAATGATATGTTTGTAAATACACTCTACAACGGATTGAAACTTATTCAAAATTATTAATTTTATCAAATACTATCTTTAAATTAGTGTTTTTTTAATAAATTTCAGTCAATTATAAAGAGATGTTGGAATGCTAGTGTCATTGAGAGTCTTCCTAACATTTTTACTTAAAATGATATATTTTATTACATTAAGTGATGACATGATTTAATGGAAAGATAGTCAATGAGAATGTTCATAGCATTTTTCTTAAAAATGATATGTTTTCTTACATTATATGAATTAATTTTAATAAATCTAAAAAAGATGTATCATATTTGTTTATTCAATTTAGTCATGTTATAATGTATCATTTAGTTTATACCTAAAAAAAATATTCACACAAATATTTATATGTAATGATGTCTCTAAAAACTAGCAAATATACATAATATGTATATGTAATCTTTCTAAAGATTTTATATAATTTTATTTTTCATAACTTCTTTTCCACTTTGTTTTTTTTTCTTTCTTTGTATGAGATGAATTGATTTTGAGTCGATTTGATTCATTTTTAGTCCTGACTATAACTATTGTATTTGAAATGAATTCAAAAATCCAACTTATCTATTTATATTTGAAAAAAATGAAAAAAAAAAAAATCAATCCATCATATGTCCAAGTAACCAGCAAGTATTTGTGTTCCCATGATTATTTTCTATAATAACAGTAGCACACAAGACCCTTTTTAATTTGATTGTAACAATATTTTATAGATGCTGTCAATTAGAATATTGATCTATCATCTTCTATTTGAATTGGGCTCTCCATTTTATTGGACAAGCCAAATCAATGACTGAGTTAGATCCTTAGAAATGCTTTTCAGTTGAATGACGTTCATTCATGATCATACATATGTCTTCAAATTTTTAACGAATGCTTTATGAATAAAACCTCAAATGGATCACAAAAAATGAACAGATTGGTCGGATTGATTCTTGATAGAAGTAAATAATACTCGTGGTCCTTGAATTTAACATTTTTCCATTAAATCAATTCCTCAATTACTATATATATTAAGAAACATTAACTAAAAGGGTGATATCCCATGTGCCTTGTTGGGTGTCTTCTGAGTTACACTCCATAACTTGTAGACCAATAAATTAAAATCACTTCATTTTTCTCTTATAAACATAATTTCTTCTTGTAATTATGATCCATATGGTTCTCTTCCTATGCTACATGAAATAAATATCATCTTAACTCTTTTTTTTTGCACAGCAAAAGAGGGATATATATTAATATAAATCTGAATTTATGTTGTCAAGAAATGTGCGCAAACAATAACCAGACGTTCGATTTACATAGAAGAGAAGTTTATTGGCCCACTTCTAAATAAATCCAGCAAACCACAAAAACTCAATTGTTGCATGTAATACAATGATAACAACAGAAAACACACATAGAATACTACATATCGCAACAACACAATACAAAGCTAGGGAAAAATAATCTTTTGTAGCAAAATCCCAATCTATTTTTTTTGTTTCTTTAAACTTTATTTCTCTATATATAGGAGTTTGCTATAACTTACACTCATTTTAAGAAGTAGTTAGCAAGCTATAATTACAAAACAAAAAAATACACCCACTTATTATTACAAATGATAAATATTTAACTTAATTCATCAATAAAAATATGGATTTAATAATGTTCACTTAACATTCTCATAAAAATCAATTTTTATATAAACGTGATTGAATTTTTATAAATAAAATATTATTGTTAACATCAATTATAAAATAGTCAATGTTGTAAATTTTCCTAAACATTCTTATTTTAAAATTTATGTTGTGAGTGCTAAGTTAACATCCACTTTCCATAAAATTTATATTGATATTTTTTTTTTTTGCTTAAGATGGGTTTGTTAAAATCGATCATGTCAATGTTATTTTAATATCAACTTCACTCTATCTGATGAGTCCTTCCCCTAGCTCCTTCGAAAACTTTTGTTCCCTCTCTTAGTTGCTCAAAACCCTCAAACCAAACCCCTCCGTTGCCACAATCTCTTCTCCCAAATCCTATGGCGGCTACCTCTTCTCTCACCCAAAACCTCCCCCTTTATTCTCGACACTAATTTTCCTCTAACCCTAACCCTCGTATGGTTCACCTGCAACCTATGCTCCCACTACAACTTTCAAAATATCAACATGAATTGTTGTCACCTACACTGATGTCCTCCGTCGCCGTCATCAAAGTGGCCATTCCCAGGTACCCTATCCGCCATTATCTTTGCATCTTTTTTTGTCATTGCTTCTCTTGGAGATTCTGTAGTTGCCACCACAGTCTCGTAGGGTGACCTAGCTCCACTCAAGGAGTTGCACGTGACCCCTAACACTGTAGTTAGGAAATGGGTTTCCTTTTGTTTGGTGCTACATCATTTTTCCATTAAATGCCCCAATGAGCCTTTGGTCATAACATACACTTCTGATTCTGGTTGCTGCCTAAGTAAAGATGGCTTCTTCTTTGTTGTATGAGGAATCACAAGGAATCAGAACCTTAAGCTCTGGGCTGCTGAATTTTTTTTCTCAAAACTGAAACACAAATGGGGTAAACATATAGTAAATCTAACATCTGCAAGAAGTCTGAATTTTACGTTGCAGTCTTTTACCAAAATAAAATTAGCGTCAATCAGTCTTTTCCTTGCAAATATATTACTGAATTTCATCTTTAAAGACTTTTATTTGAATCAATTATTATCTTATATCAAATATGGTTTGTCAAATCTTTTTGAGAAAAAAAAGCTAGGAATGAGTGCAGTAACCATCTTCCAAGTCCCAGACGAGGACCTTCCTATCAACTCCACTAGTGTTGGAAACTTTGATAATAGCAAGTGCTAGTGACTAAAGGGAAGAAGAAAAGATCATAGAATATGCAAGGAAAAAAAGAAAATCCCCTACTGATTTCCTTCATGAGATAAAAAAAAGGCAGATGAAAATGAATGGGAATCGATAAAAGTTTTTTTCTTCAATAAAGACATTCTGCTAACCCTGCTTATAGGAACCCATCTTTTTTGTTATAAGGTCAACTTCTTTCATTATTATATATATGAGAATAAGGGATAATAACAGATGATAAAAGAAAAAATTCAACCAATATATAACTGAGGTATTTGTGTGACCTTAATAACCTGGGATATCGTTGGAGTTATACTTTGTTCTATCCCCAATCATCTTAAAAGAAATTATATTGTTCTTGGTTTTTTAAAGTATAATATATGCTAAATATATAATGACTCTTTCTTTTGTAAAAACTATAAAATGTAGTATTTCTATGTTCAAGTCCTGATAAAAAAAATTTATTACATTTGTTCATCAATGGCATTATTTCTTTTTATTTCCATTCATCATGAGATTTTTAGAGGATTTGTGTTACTCTCCTTGTCATAGTGGAACCACATTGCTTTCATTCCATTTACTTATAGTTCTACAATTGATTTGATCCTGCAGACCTGCACTTTTGCATAGCACATATACCTTGACATTTTGTGCAGTTCAATTTTTAACATAACGACTTCTATTAGATTTTAGTTTAACCCCTGCGATAGAATTGGTACAAATGTGTTATGCCATTATTAGTCATTTATTAGACTTTTTTATCTGCCCAACTATAAACATTTTTTTTATCAATGACATGGAACTTTATAGTAATAATATAACTGGGGAAATCCCATTCAAGCTTGGAAGTTTGACAAACTTGGTGAACTTGGATCTTTACATGAATGGCATTGTGACTGAAAGAGTGAATCTATAGTTGTAGACAGATTTTTGAAACCTTGATCTGTTGACTTTTTTCATTTTAATTTAATTCATTTTACTAAGCCTGGTATTATTAAAATTTAAAACTAAAACTCTTACAAGTTAATTATAAACTTTCTCTAGTTTACTTTGAAGTGGTAATGCTCTATCATACAACCCCTTTACTTTCATTTTTGTCCTTTTGTGTCATCATTTTGCTTAGTGAAATTCTTGCTTAGTTGATATTAGTCACTGGATTAAGATTGCATGCCTTCAAAGATCATATTTATTACTCCCGTGGCTAGAAGAAGCAAACTTGTGTGACATGGAATGTTTGGGCTATGATTTGATTTACCTTTTATTATGAGCCTTGGTCTACTATAAATTGCTTCTTTGTTATTTGTTTCTTTTATTTTAATACCAGATTGTGGAGGTGTGGAGTATGCAAGAAATAATGGTATCCTAGTTATATTGTTTCCTAAAACAAAGGATGAATCCAATGGATAGAGCTAGTAGTTGCAAGAAACAAAGCAAACGACGGGTAACTCATTTATGTTAGAAATTCTGTTATTCTTGTTTTTGTTGTCTAGGGAGTGTATTTTTATTATCATGGATAGTCTGTAACTATGCTAATTTCTATTGATTTTTTGTCTTCCTACTTCCTATTGATTTATAAAAATAGAAGACTATCCTTGGAGCCACTAATAGGACAAGTATCTAAGTTCAACTACTGAATTCCATAGATGGCATCATTTAGTTAACTATTTGTAAATGTAATAGTAATTCCAATATAAATATATATTGTATCACTAAAACTGCTTGGGACTGCTTGATATTCAAATGTGTTATACAAGATCGATATGTGCTATACAACATCCATTTTAACCAAAACCAATGTGGCATAGTACATTTCAACATCGTTTTTGACAAATCCAATATCGTATAGCACATTCAACATCTGTTTTACTAAAATGGATGTTGTATATGATTTTTAACATCAGTCTATAGAAATCACTTTACATATTATACAGTTTTGACCACAAATTAGTAGGGGTGGTCATAGTTTGGTCATTTAAATAACCATAACTATAACTAAAAAATATTGAGATTATAAGTATTTATAATAACTATAACTACTTATAATTTGCTATAACTGGTTATTGATTTTAAAAACTGGTTTGATAAGCGTTTTTGAATATACTTTCTTTGGTCTGAAATATACAGAAAAAAAAAACATTTTTCATGGTCTCAAATATAAGAAAATTAAAACTAACTTTACCTTATTTAATGATGTTATCTTTAAAATATCTTTCATTTAATGGAGATGTTAGTTTCAATGACTTTTTCTCATCTTGATATCAAACTCCAATGAAGGGTAAATTGAAAAAATATAAATTTAATTGAAATTTATGCAATTAAATGTGGTTAACTAACTTTCTTATTAGTGTATCATTTTTTTTGTTATATTTGAGACCAGAGATAATAATTAATTATTTGAAATAAAAATAAATTATATCTAGATAAGTTATATAACCGGTTATGGATAAATATAAAAATAAGTAATTTGAAATAATCATTTCTATAAAATTAGTTATAGTTTTATAACTACTTTATTATTATTATTATTATTATTATTATTATTATTATTATTATTATTATTATTATGAAAGCAGGAAAAAAGTAGATCGAATATGGGCATTTGAGGGGGACAATTAATCCCTCTTATTTGGTATCACTAATTTTATTAGCATTGTCACACACTTTTTTTTTAAATAGGAAAATAATTTTTTATGAAAACATTCTGATCTTATTTCATGATGTGCAACGAGTTACAACAGGCAACAAAATTATAACATTTACACATGTCCCAGTCCCACAAATAAGATACAAAGCATTCCCATTTGTCAATACAATTGGTTTGTCAAGTTACATTAATTTATCCCCAAATACTTCTTAATTAATAACTAATATGTCAAGCAAAAGTAGCTATATATATGACAGTAAAAGGTTGTTTTGAGTGACTAGAACCCCAAACACATCCAATGCTCTTTTGCCAAGTTTGCACTCCCAACACATTAAGTTTGTAGCACTTGTAGTTTGAGAATCCATCACAACCAAAATGACTGACGACAACTCTACCACGTTGAGTGAAACCATAAAGTTAATACTTTTAGACGACCATAGCGTCACTTCTGTGTTGTCATCACCATCACTGTTAGAACAAAGGATGAAAGTTTGAAAAAAAAAGGAAAAAAAAAAGAAAAAAAAAAGCTTCAAGTCTCACATCGCTCAGGATAAACACTTGAATAGTGTTTTACTCCCTATATATAGAGAGCTCATTTCTTCATTTTTCGTTGTCCCAGTTGAGAAGCATTTCCTCAATAACTATCTTTCAACTTTACCACAAAATTAGCAAACTCATTCTTTACCTGATACTCATCATTGCCACCATGTGTGACAACACAATACCTCCCATCTTCCACAATTTTTTCCAAGACACTTTTGACCCTAGGGGTAATAGTAAATTGGTAAGTTGCAGCCTTGTCTCTCCTATTGTCAAAAAGTGTCATTAATCTACAAATTATAGATTACATCATTGATAGGACAGTCTATTTCCTATCGTCCCAACCCAAGCATTAAACACTTCGCAGAAGTTGTTTGTTACATTGTCACTCTTGCATTGAGGGTCAAATGTGTGCCTAGCCCATGTATGCTTTGGTATGTCTTTATGTAATAGCCAATCAGCAGGTTCTTTACTCAATTTCCTTATAGCACTAATAGCTTTTTCAAACATAAATTTATTATATGCCATAACACTGTTAGAGATAGGGGGAGCAACATGGTAAAAACCCTAAGGTTAAAGCTTGAAGTGGAGTTTTTAAAGAAATTTTGGTTTTTACATGCCTAATTCCTTTGAGTGACATTTGTATTGGTTATTATCTTGATTGACGGATCTTAGTACATTTGATATATGTTTTGCATCATACATCATCATTGTTTAGGTGAAGGAAATTTTCTAAGTTAGAAAAATTTCTTCAAAGGAAAAAACTCTCTATTTTAATCGATTACAACCAACTGTTTGAAGCTTGTAGAGTTGAGTCTCGTATTGGTTTAATCAATTACATATATCTCACAATACATTACACTGTTATTTGAGACAATGACTAATTTAGTCAAGAGTCTCTGCTTTAATCGATTACCAAGTGGATTAATCGATTATTATTTCTCTCTCATTAAGTTGTTTAGATGTTAACAAGAACACATTACTACAAAAGTCATTTACTACGACGTACCAACAAGGACGGTCCACAGAAAAATGGCATAGAATCTTTAGATTGTAAGTTCAAGGACGGTTATTTTAAAAACCCGTCTTTGAATTGTTATGTTTTTTTCTCTCTCTTATCTTATCTTCTCGGGTACACTACTGACCCTTCATTTTCCCCTAACCTTTCATTTTCCTCTCTCATTGTTGCCTTGTATCTCCCTTTCTCTTTGTCGTTTTCTCTCTCTGGCAGAGGACGGCATGGGTGGATGTGGACCACGAGCTTCACTCCAATGACCTCACCACCTCACGTGCCACCGCCTGAGTGTCATGTCCCTCACCTTTGCGAGCAGCTCTGCGTGCAATTCGAGCAACGCCACCGCCCACAGAAGTGACGAAGTGGATGCGTCCTGCGCCGCGAAGAGGAAGTCGAAGAGGTAGCCACTGATCTCGGTGTCCGTGGAGAACGGCTGCGGCATGTCTCCGGGGAAGGACTCATCAGATAGAGTGAAGTTGATATTAAAATAACATTGACATGATCGATTTTAACAAACCCATCTTAAGCAAAAAAAAAAATATCAATATAAATTTTATGGAAAGTGGATGTTAACTTAGCACTCACAACATAAATTTTAAAATAAGAATGTTTAGGAAAATTTACAACATGGACTATTTTATAATTGATGTTAACAATAATATTTTATTTATAAAAATTCAATCACGTTTATATAAAAATTGATTTTTATGAGAATGTTAAGTGAACATTATTAAATCCATATTTTTATTGATGAATTAAGTTAAATATTTATCATTTGTAATAATAAGTGGGTGTATTTTTTTGTTTTGTAATTATAGCTTGCTAACTACTTCTTAAAATGAGTGTAAGTTATAGCAAACTCCTATATATAGAGAAATAAAGTTTAAAGAAACAAAAAAAATAGATTGGGATTTTGCTACAAAAGATTATTTTTCCCTAGCTTTGTATTGTGTTGTTGCGATATGTAGTATTCTATGTGTGTTTTCTGTTGTTATAATTGTATTACATGCAACAATTGAGTTTTTGTGGTTTGCTGGATTTATTTAGAAGTGGGCCAATAAACTTCTCTTCTATGTAAATCGACCGTCTGGTTATTGTTTGCGCACATTTCTTGACAACATAAATTCAGATTTATATTAATATATATCCCTCTTTTGCTGTGCAAAAAAAAAGAGTTAAGATGATATTTATTTCATGTAGCATAGGAAGAGAACCATATGGATCATAATTACAAGAAGAAATTATGTTTATAAGAGAAAAATGAAGTGATTTTAATTTATTGGTCTACAAGTTATGGAGTGTAACTCAGAAGACACCCAACAAGGCACTTAACATAACATGGGATATCACCCTTTTAGTTAATGTTTCTTAATATATATAATAATTGAGGAATTGATTTAATGGAAAAATGTTAAATTCAAGGACCACGAGTATTATTTACTTCTATCAAGAATCAATCCGACCAATCTGTTCATTTTTTGTGATCCATTTGAGGTTTTATTCATAAAGCATTCGTTAAAAATTTGAAGACATATGTATGATCATGAATGAACGTCATTCAACTGAAAAGCATTTCTAAGGATCTAACTCAGTCATTGATTTGGCTTGTCCCATAAAATGGAGAGCCCAATTCAAATAGAAGATGATAGATCAATATTCTAATTGACAGCATCTATAAAATATTGTTACAATCAAATTAAAAAGGGTCTTGTGTGCTACTGTTATTATAGAAAATAATCATGGGAACACAAATACTTGCTGGTTACTTGGACATATGATGGATTGATTTTTTTTTTTCGTTTTTTTCAAATATAAATGGGCAAGTGTGCATGCTTTTTATGTGATTAGAATGCACTTAACAAGTTTTCTTTGCCTATTTTTAAAAGATAAATGTTACTGAGGACACTAGTCAAAGAATTAAAAAGAAAAAATTATTAAGATGTGTAAAATGATGTTGTTTAAGATTTTTTTTACACAATCTTATGTATCTTTACACAAAATATTTTTTCTTTTCAATTTTTTAACCAATGTCCTAAAGATTGGTCAGTAAGACATTTTTCTTTAAAATAATTAATTGATCAAACGTTTTCAGGCAAGTCAACCACGTGAGCCTATAAAAAAGAGCAAAGTGATTTTTATTTCTATTCCTAACAAAGCTAATTAAAAATAGTGATGCCAAGTAAGGTGGATTTATTTTTGCCTTCAAATGTCCTTCTACTCTATTTTTTTTCTTATTGCTTTAACACTATGACTTTATGGCCAAGTCTTTGATATAAAATAATATATATATATATATATATATATATATATATATATAACTCGTGGATATCTTCTTAACAAGCATCCATGTAAGTATGAGGGTGGGCAAATTGCCCTAATGGGGCTGCTTTTACAAACTAATTCCTCCAATGGGTCTCTTTTAAAAGAATTTCCAACATGGGGCTGTTTTGGTACGTAAAATGCATGCAAACCAACAGTTTCATTGGCGAGTTCGCCCTAGCTGCGACACGTGGCGAAAATGCCACTGCCATTGGCAGAATGCAGTGGTGTCGCCAGTGCCATTAGCGATTTGGCCATGCAAGGGGTCTTGCCAGTTTGACTGGCGATTTGCAGCAGGCTAGGGCACGGCTTTCCAAACTTTTTAGATTTCAGATGGCAGTGCTTTTTTCAAATGGTCGTGCTTTAGACAGTGTCAATGGATATAGCAAGTGGTGTTGGCGAGATCATGCAATATGGATATAGCCATTGGTGCTGGCGAGATCATGCAACTTTAAATAGCATTTTTAAAATTGCTTGCTTTCCTGTGCGTTTTTAAAAAATTGCTTGCTCTGCGTTTTTGAAAATTGTTGAACCTTTCCTTCTTCAAGTTTAAAGTTTCTCAGCCTTGAAGGTTTGAAGTTCGCAATCAAACAATTGTGTGTGGCATGAAATTTATTTTTTGAAGTAATTTTTTTGAGGTCGGAATAAAGTTTGAATGAGAAGTTTTTATTATTATTTTTTAATTAAATTAGCTTTATATTTGATGCTTTGTTCGTGTGTGTTAAAAATTTGTAAGGGTTGAACTAAAAGTTTTTTAAAATAAAAAAAATTGTGTCATCATATTTATTTGAAGAAAATATTTTGAGTCTGGAAAAAATTTTGAATTAGAAGTTTCTAGTATTTTTTTTAATTAGATTAGGTTGGTCTTGATGCTTTGTTAGTGTGTTAAAAATTGATGAGCCTTCTACTTTCAACTGTGTTTAAAATCAAAAATTTAATCTGAAGTTGTAGTATTTTTTTTAATTAGATTAACTTGGTGTTCATGGTTTGTTTGTGTGTGTTAAAAATTTACGAGCCGTCAACTTCAACCGTGTTTAAAATCAAAAATTTTTTTGGCATCATATTTATTTGAAGTAAGTATTTTGAGTCCGGGGAAAAAAATTTCAATGTGAAGTGTGTAGTATTTTTTTAATTAGATTAGTTCGGTGTTGATGCTTTGTAATGTAATTAAAATGTCTACTTTGAAAGCGTTGCTTTGTTCAGCCTTTTTAAATTTTTACTTTTAAGTTTCTGGCATCATATTCATTTTAATCTATTGGTAGTAATTTTTTAATTACCTTTTTTTATCTTTAAGTTATTATTGTTATGATTAATTATTTATAATAGTAACTTCATTGATGGTTTATTTTGCCTTTAAAATTACTACCTTGAAATCGTTCAAGTTTTTTAAGTCTCTGTCATCATATCTATTTGAAGTTAATAATTTTTTTTAGAATAAAGTTTTAAAGTGAAGTTGCAGTAAAGAGGCTTTTTGTGATTAGATTTTTTTATTTTGAATTTATTATTATTATCATTAATTATTTAAAATATTGTTTTTGTAGGTACATCATGAATTCGGTTATAACAGTGTTTTATTTCAATTGAAGGGTATATGAAGAGAATGATGGTGTAATATTTGAATGCAGTAAAAAAGCGATTCAGATTAAACGTAGAATTAGTTTCAATGCTTTGAAAAAAAAATTGGAGATAAGGTAAAGTTAGAAAATAATAAAATTATTTCTACTATCATTTGTAGATTTTTAGTTTCTGGAAAATATGTTGCTTTGCAAATTTGTGATGACGAAGATGTTGAAACCATACTCGAAAGTTTTCAACAACAAGATCAAATGTCAGATATGGAATTATACATAGAAAAGGATGTGGCTGGTGGTTCTATGTTTCATTCTGCAAATTCTCTTACATCATGTGGAAATAAATTATCTAATAATGAGGCGCAACCGCCAAGAAATGTGAGCAATTTACATGGTGATGAAGATGATGATGATGATTATCTTGTGTCTAACTCATACGTTGAAGAGTCTTTAAACGAAGATGATAGTGTTGACGGTATATCTGATACTGACGATGAAGTCACCGACATGATTCAACCAGTAAGAATTGTTCACCCAGCAGAATGTATAATTTATTAAATAAAAAATAGGTGAATACATTTATCATTTCAACCAGTAAGAATTGTTCACCCTAACCCTAAGCCCCTAACCCCAAAACCCTAAACCCTAAGCCTTAGTAACATTAGTTATTTTCGTTTGTCTACTTTAGTTTTTTTTTTAACATTATTTATTATTATAGTTTGATGTGCGACATAAACTGTATCCATTAGTAATCCTTAATAAACTGCATAC
Organism: Glycine max; assembly: GCF_000004515.6. NCBI lineage: Eukaryota > Viridiplantae > Streptophyta > Magnoliopsida > Fabales > Fabaceae > Glycine > Glycine max. The sequence goes on along the minus strand of NC_038245.2, from coordinate 19,897,969 downwards.
GATAGATTAAGTGTCAAATTCAAATGAGAAACATACAACAACATATTTAAACAGAGACATGATAATCATTCATTATGATATCCGTGATGACGTGAGGATGTGTCACATGATCGATCCCATCATTGCACTTGGCGATCAGGATTTCTTCTGCCCCGATGTCTCCCCGTTTCTACTTGGTCAACCTCAACAGAAAATTGGTGACGCAAATCAACACCTAATAAGTCACCTATATCAGGTATTGCTCTGGGTACATTCCATTGCGTACCTAATGGGGCGTTAGGTGTTGGAATTGGGGCATCATGTTGCTGTGAAGGGGTCATAGTTGGCCATGAAAAATGAAGATGTGTTTCCGCAACACCACCAAACGAGTGTTTGCTTGCAGAAATATCAGTGTGATGACCTTTGAAAGGATACTGATAAATCTGTGTTGGATACTGAGAAAATGTTGGTGGTGTGTAATACATTCCATGGCCACGCACCGCCATTTGTTGGGAATATTCTTCCGCTTCAACAACCACCCTTCGCCTGCCTATGCCTTGAGTTTCAACACTTGACTGGAGAATGTGAAACTCTTGTGCTGGAAATTGATGCTCTGATGCTGGACCATGTGACACAGGCTCAGTGATTCTCTATTGCTCTTTCGATAAAATCGTTATTATTTTCTCCACATAAGGCACAAGATCATCAACTGTCCATGTATTCCTCCCTTGAGGAGACACCATGTATTGTAATGTCTCTGCAACTTTAGCACACAATTATTAGGGTGAGCAAATTAATGGGCATGATTTAAAAAAAATTGAAGTTAAATATTCAAAAAACAAAAAAATGCCAATGTAGCTGTGTTTGCATTTTTTGGGTCAACAAACATCTTTGTTTTTTGCCTATACCAAAGACCATGTAGTTGGAGTTAAAGTTCAATAAGCCCTCTTGTCGAGGATAACCGTCGACCCTAAAATCAACTTGCTTGTTCCATTGACCGATCATTGGGGTGAATAGTTGCTCCCAATTTTATCTTGTTTGCCTTTCAGTGTTATGCCATGAATATTCAAGGGTTGCGAAGGACACCCTGGAATTGGTTGTTGCATTCTAAATTATCTCAAAACTTTATCGGGTTGGTGCCAATCAACAACATGGAAACAAATGAGTGACACCACCGTGCACCACGCTACGCTACACTTCCAACCAAACAAATTGGAGGTGACGCTGACATAACATTTGTTGTGTAAGACTTCCACAAAAACTGCATATAATAACACAATTATTAATTTTTACTGAAACATGACATATTATTTATTATTTAACCAATACATTACGATGTTCTTACCTCATGTCGTTTCATGATATCCAATTTGCGACAAAAAACTATCAGATCATCATTGCCAATATGTTATTTTCCACGTCGCAACCACCTACAAAAAATTATGAAATCATCATTGCCGACACGTTACATTATTAATTATTTTCAAATGAAATCTAATTTTTTAAATGACTAACCTGTGTCTGAGTGGTTTATTTTTTATTACGGGAGGAGTTCTCTTTGGAGTCAAAGTTGTGCATCGTTCCCATGCCCACATTTGGATTAAGATACACATACCTCCGATTTGATTTAGTTTTGTAATCGGTGGCGCTGCACATCTCTCTATATAAATAAGCAAGCACAGCAGGTCCCCATGCATACGTGCTACACTCTCTAAAGTCACGTAAAAACTACAGGTATCTTAGGGAAACTTTGCTACTGCTTTTGTTAACAAATAGGACACCTCCTATGAATCTAAGGATCCATGCACGGGTAAACCTTTCTAGTTGTTGTACGTTACCGTCATGGTTATTTAATTGAGAAAAAATGGTGAGCCAACCAACTTAATTTAACCACACTACCTTGAAGTTCACCTTCTTGTGGTCTGACTCCTAATAATTTTTCACATAAATCAGCCCAATCAAGATTTGTTGGACCAATTAATGGTGACCCATCCACACGGAAACCTAATAAAATAGAGACATCTTGAAGAATAATAGTACACTCTCCACATCTCATGTGAAACGTATGTGTTTCGGGCCTCTATCTTTCAATCAAGGCACTAATTAATGCCGCATTTATTTTTAAGTATCACATCTTCATAATCCAATAAAAACTAGATTGCCGTAGTAAAGGAATAATTTTCTCTGGTATTTCTTCTTGACCTTGATACATGTGGACAACTTGTATGATGTGTAATTTTCTGTCTTCTTCCCCATTCCAAATATGTTCTGAAACATGCTTAGCTTGCAACGAGGAAGATGCCATTGATACTGCAAAATAAAATATAATATAATAAATTGACAATAAAATTTATACATTAATTGTACATAAAAAAATTAAGTACATTTACAAAAAATTAATTAAATTTATATACCAAATAATTAAAATTTGAATAAATAACAAAATATATTATACAAATAATAAAATTTAAATATACTCTTCAAATAAATTAAAATACATGCAAACACAACTTTAAATAAATAACTAATTATATTTTTTTAAATTCAAATATTTCAATAACAAAATATATTATACAAATAACAAAAGTTAAATATATTCTACAAATAAATTAAATTACATGCAAATATAAATTTAAATATATAAGATAATATTTATATTTGCGGCAAAAAAAAACAATATATATACAAAATTAATACAAACTAACATACCATATCACTAACGTAGCATACAAAATTTAAATAACATAGCAAAATTTAGATATATTTAAACAATAACTTACAATACCTACAACTAAAACTAATTTAACATACAAAACTAATAACTTAAAATACCTAAAACTAAAACTAACATAGCACGGCTCGTCATTTTGTTGATATTGTTGTTTTTTCCAAAGAGTGTTTACACAATAAGCTTGAATATAATGAAACTTGCTAACTTAACAAAGCTAAGATTCACTTATTTCTCGCAAGTTTCCTTCATCCATTAAAGTTGATAGCGCTACACATGGCCGTTACTGTGAAAAGAGAGATAGTGGGAACTCTAAACACTTTTTGTAGCATATCTTCATAGAACTACAACTTGCCAGTGTCGTCTTGCGCTCAAAGTTGACTTTTAGTGTACAAATCAAATATAACGTTAACAGCATAAGACAAAAGGAATTAAGAATATTAAGACAAGACAATTTAAATCTTCCCTTTTGTGCGTTGTGGCACGAGTTGCTTATTGAACCTATGGACGCTACTTTCTGATGATTGCTTTTTGTACTTAAGGATAGAGTAATTGTTTCATTGCCTTTGTACTATGAGCGAAGTGTCAAAGCACTTTTCTTCTGAGGACTGGATGTTGAGGCAGTATCGCCCAATGACTATACATTGGCTATCATCCAAAACCTTTATTTTCATGCTTTTTGCTTGTATCTCATAGAGATAGATGAACCTGTAACTTAAAAATGAAAGGTTAATATATAAAATTTATACTTTTTTAACATCAAAACCTTAGGGATTTGATTATTTGATACAGTCGAATGTGACTTGGACACAACCAGACTTAACAATTTCCATAGAAATTAATTAACCATACTTTTGTGGATATAAATGCAAGTACAAATACTTTACTACACACCTCATTCAGACTGACATCTATTATACATATAATTTCACATATGAAAATAAATTCTAAAAATGGTTAACCATGACATCCTTAATCTCATGAACTTCCTCTAGCTACCAATCCCACTCCTTCAATGCAATCAATCAATTCTTACGGTAATGTTATTTCAAAGAAGAATGAAAGAACATAGAGTTTTCATTACCCTCATAAATCCATCCCACCCTATATTTTTGGGCCATTTCTTCAACGATCTCCAAAATTCTTTAGAAAGAATCAACCTCCTCCCTCCTACATCTTCAACCCTCACACACAACCTTGTCTTCACCACCTCCAGCTCCTCCACTTTAGAATTTATATTAGCACCCAAACCATCGAACACCTCCACATGCCAACCCCAGAGTTTTGTTTTTAGAAGTTTTAGCTTCTCCTTAAACAAATTTTTTCCAATCGTCTCCAAATCCTCATCTTGACATCACCAAATCTGCCAACAATTTTCTTTTCTAGCTCATTCAAAGAGCAAGATGAGTGTATATTGATTAGATCACAATTGTTGCCATTGAGATTCCATACTACGCACAACCCAACAAAACCTTCACCAATATAAGAATACCTCGTTGAAAACAAAAATTCCTCCCCATAGACCGCCCCTCTAAAGGTTTGGCATGCCAATCAAAATCAGAACCACTCCAAATATTATTCAACTTACCTTCACTAAAAACCTCAAACTTAATTAGTCTCCTTGAAGAAGCAAATGTCAATGTCTTTTTTACATATTAGGGATCAGAATCTAGCATGTTTGCAGCAATCCCTAATGCCCCTAACATTAAGGGACATAATCTTCATATATATATATATATATAACCTTGCTCCCCCCCCCCCCCCACCTCTTTGGACCATATGATTGCAGTAAGCTCCATATCTTGGATATGCTAAACATAAAAACCATTAAGGCGACTCCCTTCTAGACCAAGAACCCTAGCCAATTCCCATAACATCCAAGCTATCTCATCATTATATAACTGTAGGATTTTTCTACTACTCTCCAAACTTATAGCTTTCGCCACCAACATTTCTCCCACCATAATAGGATGCCTAGAATTTGAACAACCATGTGTTTACACGAGTAGGTTTTTTATATTTACTCTTCTTAAAGAATATAGATATGTAATCATAAAGGTGACATTTGCTTATATTTTTAAAAATATGTTGTGCTTAAATTTTGTACATTTGATTTAAAAATGTAAGCTCCTAAACCAACAGTTGGATTAATGAGATTCCATTTTTAAAGACCAATAAGTTAAAAATGACTAACCCTAGGAGTGAGTTGATCTTACAAATATAGTCACAAAATTTAGGATTGAGTATAGATCATAGAGTATTTTGTTAGACGACAAATACGTAAGAACCACAAACCCTTACTATTTGTCTATAAATGTTCCTCCATATATATTTCTTTCAATGCAATCACTTAAATTAAAATGATAGCATTTATTTATTATAATATACGAAAAATTAGTTACTCTCGTGATTATGAGTATATAGGTATTTACTAGATGTAGATAACAACAATAAAGGTACAGTCTTCGAGAAAATATTGAGGGAATAGAACTTGTCATTAACTTCAAATTTGTTCTTTTAAAAAAAATTATTGACTAGATGATGAATATTTTGTTATTTCATTAGATGACAAATTAAACAAAGACCGATACCATTTTCACTTGTCTATAAATACTCTTTCATTTTCTTTAGGAGCTATAACTAAAATTAATATGCAGCGATAATCCTTGTTACTTACAATATATGACAAATTAGGAGTCATTTTTTCAACAATTCTTTTTGTATTTGACTTTATACAACTATTGTCTATAGATATGATAACAACTTAATTAAGCGCAAGTAAGGTACAATTGTTATGAGTTTTTTTCTCCCTTTAGGATACTTTTGGAAGATCAAAGGGGAAATTAAACTAAAAGTTAAAAAGAAAACTATTGGTCAAGAAATTCCTATCTCCTTTATTTATTTTACTTAAAGTGTGAAATTCAAAATTCATGGAACTTTGCACTGTTTAAAACAATGAATTTGATGGATTATGTGATAATTCTTTATTTTCTTTTCTTTATTTGTAAAAACACATACTAAAAGCAAGTTTATATATAACCTTTTTTTCTTCTCCCTACTCCTCCATCTTATAGTTCCTTAAAGATATCGGATAAAATTGAGGACATTAAATACTTGTGGCTTATATTTTTCTTAATATATTTGGAAACAAAACTTTTAAAAAATTGTACCTAAGAGAAGTTAGTGTTATATTCAATTAGTATATACCACGATGCATTTACAACTCTGAGCCTACATGCCAGGAGCCTAATGTTTATTAAATTTAGGCAATGAATAAGGATGATAATATTGGATAGAGTAGAAGTGTACATGTGTGTATATAGATATTGGATAGGGCCTAGGGCTAAAATGGCAGCTCTAGATGTAATCCTCTGAAGCTTGGTGCCAAAAAGGTTGGTCTGAAGCCATTGGTGAAGTTTTTTCTTTTTTGGTCTGAATCATAAGTATTTTCACTGGAGGCAATTTTGTTCGAGCTGGGTAGCACCTCTATGGGAGGCAAAGTTCTTCCTTCAAGTATTTAACGTAGTATTATATCCACGACTCAAATTTAAAACCTCTAGTTAAGCTGAAATAATCAAGTTAGTTAAGCAACTTTTGAAGTTTATTCCATAAGAGTGAAATATAAGGGATATTGCATAATAGCAATAGCACTAGGTAATTTGTAGCTTAATGAAAACGTCTATTCAATCTCAAAATATTTCCCCATTTGGTCTTGCTGCAACACTTATAGAAGAAAGCTTCATTTATATTTCACAATCACATTTAGCAACTCAGTGGATAGGTTGTGGATTGATAGAACATAAGTAATGTAAAGTAAATATAGTACTTTACTAGAAGGAAAATGATTGTTGAACATATGTTGGTGCTTGAAATTTGACTTTCCAAAAGTAATCATCCTTAGTAGAATCATATGTTGTTGAATTAGGCCAATAGTATTATTACTTACCCTATTCTTTAATTTAGGATATATTTATCATTAATTATTTTTAGATTAAATTATCCTTAATTAATTGTTATGACAAATAATTACAAGACAGAAAAATGTATTAATAATGATAGGGGTATTTTTAAAAAATACAAATTTAATTATTTTGATACAAATTTAAGACAATTATACTTCACTGAATGAAACTGTAAAATCAACATTATTTCCAGCATGATATCAAGATTTTCCAAGTCGTGTAGTCCTAGATGACCAGAAAGTTACCTCAATATGGTGTCACTAGACACCATTACCACTCATGTGATCATGAGAGTCATTTGTGCTTGTCAATTAATTAAAGCCTACATTTTTACTTGCACTAATAGAAATTAACTAATTTTAATGAATTGTTTTGTAAGAATAACAAACTAATTAAGCTCAGGTTAAGTAGAGTTGTTATGAGTATTCATCCCTCTTTAAAATACTTTTAGAATCTCAAATGAGAAATCAAAAGAAAACCAAGTTAGCTAAAAAAATGAATAAATTAAAATTATAGGTTAAGTAATTTCTATTGCTTTTATTTATTTAATATAAATGTGCATGACAAAATTTGTAGAACTTTGTAATTAATAAATAAGGCATTTCGAAGATTATCTGATAATTCTTCATCATTTACTTTTCTTTATTTTCAAATACTTATACAAAAGTCATGTTTATATTTAACCATCTTTTCTTGTCCATATTCCTCCATTTTATAACCCAACTTGGGTGCTTTTTGTTGTGATGGGTGGAAAAATTTTAATATATTATTTTACTTATAAGTTTTTTTAACTGAGTTATATACTAGACTTTCAATCGATGCTCTTGTGACAAATATAACACCAAATTCATCCTAGATAAAAGTAAATGACACATGTGGTCCCTAAATATAAATTTGTTCCATTAAGTCAATCCTCTAGTTAGTCTCTGTTATGATTTTTTTTTTTCGTCTAGACCATAGATATCCTCCATTGGAAGCCATGTTGTTAAAATCAAGTAAAACCACTATCAACAACAAAAATATCCCTCCATGCATTTAACACAACTGAACTACCTCATATTGTAAGTAGGGAAGACAATTGGGAGGGTATGGGTAGTAATCTTCCCACACACCCTCATAGGCCAATTGACCTAATGGGGGTAGTTTTACAAACTATTTCTCCATATAGGTCTGTTTTGAAAGATATTGCGAGGGGTGTTGAAATATAAACTTGATTTGGGCCCAAATTAATTATTTGGTTCCTTGGACTTAGTTATTTTGGGCTTAAGTAATTATGGGTCATGTTTCTAGAGAATTCTTGTAGTGTTTGGAGTGTCTAGATATTTCTTATAGTTGTAATATTCTCTAGAATACTCTTTGGATCTCTAGAGTTGAGAACTCTCTAGAATTAGTGTGTCTAGAGTTCTCCTTAGAGTAGTATAAATAGAGATGTAATCCTACACATTTGTATCAAGCAAAAATACAAAGTTCTCTCCTCCATAAAGAATTCTCCTTCCTATCAAGTTTCTATTCAAAGTCTCCAATATTCCTAAACATAAAAAGCCTTAGTTTCAACAAAGTGGTATCAGAGCTTCAAGATCCTCAAAAGATGGAGAATGGAGGTTTTCCTTTCCAAATGCCGATGCTCACAAAGAACAACTATGATAATTGGAGTATCAAGATGAAGGCGCTACTAGGAGCTCAAGATGTGTGGGATATCGTAGATAATGGCTTCGAGGAGCAAGATGAAGCCTCGCTAAGCCAAGGTGTAAAGGAGACGTTGAAGGAGTCAAGAAAGAGAGACAAGAAAGCTCTTTTTCTCATTTATCAATCGGTGGATGGAGATACATTTGAGAAGATATCCAACGCAACGACGGCCAAAGAAGCATGGGATAAGCTTCAAAATTGCAACAAAGGAGTTGAGCAGGTAAAAAAGATTCGTCTTCAAACTCTTAGAGGTGACTTTGAGCGTTTGTTTATGGAGGAGTCCGAGTCAATTTCTGATTATTTTTCTCGAGTATTGGCCGTAGTCAATCAACTTAAAAGAAATGGTGAAGATGTTGATGAGGTGAAGGTCATGGAAAAAATACTTCGAACTTTAAATCCAAGTTTTGACTTCATTGTTACCAACATTGAAGAAAACAAGGATTTAAAGACCATGACAATTGAGCAACTCATGGGTTCCTTACAAGCATACGAAGAAAAACAAAAGAGAAAAATTAAACAAAAGGAGGCTACGGAGCAACTACTACAACTCAACGTAAAGGAAGCAAACTATGCATATTACAAGAGCCAAAGAGGACGAGGTCGCGGCCAAGATCGTGGACGTGGACGAGGACATGGAGGAGAAGGAAGAGGTGGTTACAACAACCACTCCAACAAATTCAACAATGGAGAAAGAAGTTGGAATCCACAAGTAACAAGAGGTCGTGGAAGAGGAAATTAATGGTCGAGGTATGACAAATCACAAATCAAGTGCTTCAATTGCAACAAGATTGGTCACTACGCATCCGAGTGTAGATTCTCGAAGAAGGTTGAAGAGAAAGCTAACTTTGTAGAAGAAAAAGGCGGAGAAGAAGAAACTTTGCCACTCGCGTGCCAAAATAAATTTGAAGAGAAAAGAAACAAGTGGTACCTCGACACTGACGCAAGCAACCACATGTGCGGCGATAAAAGCATGTTCGTGGAGATCAATGAAGCGGCAACTGGCGATGTCTCATTTGGAGACGACTCAAAGATACCAGTCAAAGGCAAAGGTAAAATTCTCATACGTTTGAAGAATGGGAGTCATCAATTCATATCCAATGTCTACTATGTGCCTAACATGAAGAATAATATTTTGAGCTTGGGACAATTATTAGAGAAAGGCTATGACATCCATTTGAAAGAACATAGTCTTTTCTTAAGAGATTGTAGACATAACTTGATTGCTAAGGTGCCTATGTCAAAGAATAGAATGTTCCTCTTGAACATTCAAAATGATGTGGCAAAGTGTCTCAAGGCTTGCTATACCGACTCTTCGTGGCTATGACATCTACGGTTCGGGCACCTCAACTTCGACGGTCTAGAACGTTTAGCGAAGAAGGAGATGGTGAGAGGCTTGCCTAGCATCAACCACCCAGACCAACTTTGCGAAGGATGTCTAATTGGGAAGCAATTTCGTAAAAGTTTTCCAAAGGAATCAACAAGAGCAACAAAGTCGCTAGAGCTCATACACACCGATGTCTGTGGACCAATCAAACCCAATTCATTTGGTAAGAATAAGTACTTTCTCCTCTTTATTGATGATTATTCCAGAAAAACCTGGGTTTATTTCTTGAAGGAGAAATCAGAAGTGTTTGAAAACTTTAAGAAGTTCAAAGCCCTCGTGGAGAAAGAAAGTGGTCTTTCCATCAAGGCCATGAGATCTGATCGAGGAGGAGAGTTCACTTCAAATAAGTTCAACAAATATTGTGAAGACCATGGAATCCGTCGCCCACTGACAGTGCCAAGATCGCCACAACAAAATGGAGTAGCAGAGAGAAAGAACCGGACCATACTTAACATGGTGCGAAGCATGCTCAAAAGCAAGAAGATGCTGAAGGAGTTTTAGGCTGAAGCAGTGGCATGTGCAGTTTACCTAACAAATCGTTCCCCAACAAGAAGCGTGCATGAGAAGACACCACAAGAAGCATGAAGTGGAAGGAAGCCTGGGATCTCTCACCTCAAAGTGTTTGGAAGCATTGCCTATACCCATGTTCCAGACGAAAAGAGGACAAAGCTCGATGATAAAAGTGAGAAGTACGTGTTTGTGGATTACAACTCAAGATCCAAGGGATACAAGCTCTATAATCCAAATAGTAGAAAGATCGTCATAAGTCGCGACGTGGAGTTCGACGAAGAAGATTGTTGGGATTGGAGTGTTCAAGAAGATAAGTATGATTTTCTTCCTTATTTTGAAGAAGATGATGAAATTGAACAACCAATAATAGAGGAAAATATTACACCACCTGCCTCACCGACACCAAGGCTGGATGAAACAAGTTCAAGTGAGAGGACACCGCGACTAAGGAGCATTGAAGAGATTTATGAGGTAACCACAAACCTAAACGACATTAACCTCTTTTGTCTTTTTGGTGATTGTGAGCCTCTAAGCTATCAAGAAGCGGCGGAAAACATAAAGTGGAAAGACGCCATGGACGAAGAAATCAAGTCAATCACGAAGAATGATACGTGGGAACTTACTACACTTCCACGAGGACACAAAGCAATTGGAGTAAGATGGGTGCACAAGGCAAAGAAGAATGCTAAAGGAGAAGTGGAGAGATACAAAGCAAGATTGGTGGCTAAAGGCTATAGTCAAAGACAAGGAATTGACTATGATGAGGTGTTTGCTCCTGAAACTATTAGACTGATCATTTCTTTGGCAGCCTAAAATAAATGGAAGATCTATCAAATGGATGTGAAGTCAGCCTTCTTGAATGGTTTTCTCGAAGAAGAAGTCTATATTGAGCAACCACTGGGCTATGAAGTAAAAGTGCAAGAAGAAAAAGTCTCGAAGTTGAAGAAGGCGTTGTACGGTCTCAAGCAAGCACCGAGAGCTTGGAATGTTCGAATCGACAAGTACTTTCTAGACAAGAATTTCATCAAGTGTCCATATGAGCATGCACTCTATATCAAAGCGCAAAGTGAAGATATTTTGATTGTGTGTTTGTATGTAGATGACTTGATCTTTACAGGGAACAATCCAAGCATGTTCGAAGAGTTCAAGAAAGATATGTCAAATGAATTTGAGATGACGGATATGGGGCTCATGGCATATTATCTCGGCATCGAAGTAAATCAAGAAGACAAAGGAATTTTCATTACCCAAGAAGGCTATGCCAAAGAAGTCCGTAAGAAGTTCAAGATGGAAGACGTCAATCCAGTTGGCACCCCGATGGAATGTGGCAGCAAGTTGAGCAAGCATGAAAAAGGAGAGAATGTAGATCCAACTCTTTACAAAAGTTTGGTTGGAAGTTTACGTTACTTGACATGTACAAGGCCGGATATTCTCTATGCTGTAGGAGTAGTAAGTCGCTACATGGAAGCTCCAACCACAACTCACTTCAAGGCGGCAAAGAGAATTCTTCGATACATCAAAGGTACAACAAATTTTGGCTTGCACTATTACTCTTCTGACAATTATAACATTGTTGGCTATACTGATAGCGATTGGAGTGGAGACTTGGATGATAGAAAGAGCACTACTGGTTTTGTGTTCTTTATGGGAGATACTGCTTTCACTTGGATGTCAAAGAAGCAACCAATAGTTACACTATCAACTTGTGAAGCCGAGTATGTCGCTGCCACATCATGCGTTTGTCATGCAATTTGGCTAAGGAACTTGTTGAAAGAGTTAAAAATGCCACAAGAAGAACCTACGGAAATATGTGTTGACAATAAATCAGCACTCGCTTTGGCAAAGAATCCAGTCTTTCATGAAAAAAGTAAGCACATCGACACCCGTTACCACTTCATAAGAGAATGCATTGAGAAGAAGGAGGTAAAGTTGAAGTATGTGATGTCTCAAGATCAAGCTGCCGACATTTTCACAAAGCCACTTAAGTTGGAAACTTTCGTGAAGTTAAGGAGTATGCTTGGAGTCACAAATCAAGTTTAAGGGGGGATGTTGAAATATAAACTTGATTTGGGCCCAAATTAATTATTTGGTTCCTTGGACTTAGTTATTTTGGGCTTAAGTAATTATGGGTCATGTTTCTAGAGAATTCTTGTAGTGTTTGGAGTGTCTAGATATTTCTTATAGTTGTAATATTCTCTAGAATACTCTTTGGATCTCTAGAGTTGAGAACTCTCTAGAATTAGTGTGTCTAGAGTTCTCCTTAGAGTAGTATAAATAGAGATGTAATCCTACACATTTGTATCAAGCAAAAATACAAAGTTCTCTCCTCCATAAAGAATTCTCCTTCCTATCAAGTTTCTATTCAAAGTCTCCAATATTCCTAAACACTTTTCCTAAACATAAAAAGCCTTAGTTCCAACAAGGGGGTGCTGTTTTTTACGTGATTTTCACGCTGCATGCAAGCCAAATCGCCATGCACGTTGGCGATTTCACGAGGGAAGGGTACGTGGCTTCTCGCCACTGCCACTGGCAACATAGCCGGTGGTTATCGCCACCGCCATTGGTGTGTCCAGTGTGGACACATCTCGCTGGGTTGATTGGCAAGTCCAGTCTATGTATGTGCATAGGCTAGGGTTGGGCAGGCACAGGGGTGCAGGAGGTGCAGGGGTGCAGGCGCAGGAGTTGCAGAGGGAATCGCCATTGCGACTAGCGACTTCTGCTTCGGGTATCGCCACTGCTGCTAGTGATTTGTGCTTCGTGAATTATAAAGTCCCCCTCAAACGATAGCAAGCACACATTTTTCCTATAACTGGTGGCAAGAACTTTGGATTTTCTTAATTAGTTTTATATGGTAGATTAGGTTTAGTTTTAGTTTTATATATTACGTTAACTTTAGTTATCTTACGTTATTAGTTTGATATGTTATGTTAATTAGTTTTAGTTCTTAGTTATCGACCATGTGACACATCCTCACGTCATTATGGACATCATAGTGAATGATTTTCATGTCTATGTTTAAATATGTTGTTGTATGTTTCTCATTTGAATTTGACACTTAATCTATCGTATGCAGTTTATTAAGGATTACTAATGGATACAGTTTATGTCGGGCATCAAACTATAATAATAAATAATGTTAAAAAAAACTAAAGTAGACAAACGAAAATAACTAATGTTACTAAGGCTTAGGGTTTAGGGTTTAGGGGTTAGGGGCTTAGGGTTAGGGTGAACAATTCTTATTGGTTGAAATGATAAATGTATTCACCTATTTTTTTATTTAATAAATTATACCTTCTGCTGGGTGAACAATTCTTACTGGTTGAATCATGTTGGTGACTTCATCGTTTGTATCAGATATACTGTCAACACTATCATCTTCGTCTAAAGACTCTTCAACGTATGAGTTAGACACAAGATAATCATCATCATCTTCATCACCATGTAAATTGCTCACATTTCTTGGCGGTTGCGCCTCATTATTAGATAAATTATTTCCACATGATGTAAGAGAATTTGCAGAATGAAACATAGAACCACCAGCCACATCCTTTTCTATGTATAATTCCAGAACTGACATTTGATCTTGTTGTTGAAAACTTTCGAGCATGGTTTCAACATCTTCGTCATCACAAATTTGCAAAGCAACATATTTTCCAGAAACTAAAAATCTACAACTGACAGCATAAATAATTTTATTATTTTCTAACTTTACCTTATCTCCAATTTTTTTTTCAAAGCATTTAAACTAATTCTACGTTTAATCTGAATCGCTTCTTTACTGCCTTCAAATATTACACCATCATTCTCTTCATATACCCTTCCAATGAAATACAACACTGTTATAACCGAATTCATGATGTACCTACAAAAACAATATTTTAAATAATTATTCATAAGAATAATAAATTCAAAATAAAAAAATCTAATCACAAAAAGTCTCTTTACTGGAACTTCACATTAAAACTTTATTCTAAAAAAAATTATTAACTTCAAATAGATATGATGACAGAGACTTAAAAAACTTGAACGATTTCAAGGTAGTAATTTTAAAGGCAAAATAAACCGTCAACAAAGTTACTATTATAAATAATTAATCTTAACAATAATAACTTAAAAATAAAAAAGGTAATTAAAAAATTACTACCAATAGATTAAAATAAATATTATGCCAGAAACTTAAAAGTAAAAATTTAAAAAGGCAGAACAAAGCAACGCTTTCAAAGTAGACATTTTAATTACATTACAAAGCATCAACGAAGTTATTATTATAAAGGCACACAAACAAAGCATCAACACCAAACTAATCTAATTAAAAAAATACTACACACTTCACATTGAAAATTTTTTCCGGACTCAAAATACTTACTTCAAATAAATATGATGCCAAAAAAATTTTTGATTTTAAACACGGTTGATGTTGACGGCTCGTAAATTTCTAACACACACGAACAAACCATGAACACCAAGCTAATCTAATTAAAAAAATACTGCAACTTCATATTAAAAATTTTTTTCCGCACTCAAAATACTTACTTCAAATAAATATGATGCCACAAATTTTTTTGATTTTAAACACAGTTGAAAGTAGAAGGCTCATCAATTTTTAACACACTAACAAAGCATCAAGACCAACCTAATCTAATTAAAAAAAATACTAGAAACTTGATATTCAAAATTTTTTCCGGACTTAAAATATTTTCTTCAAATAAATATGATGACACAATTTTTTTTTATTTTAAACAAACTTTTAGTTCAACCCTCACAAATTTTTAACACACACGAACAAAGCATCAAATATAAAGCTAATTTAAATAAAAAATAAAAAAAAAACTTCACATTCAAACTTTATTCCGACCACAAAAAAATTACTTCAAAAAATAAATTTCATGCCACACACAATTGTTTGATTGCGAACTTCAAACCTTCAAGGCTGAGAAACTTTAAACTTGAAGAAGGAAAGGTTCAACAATTTTCAAAAACGCAGAGCAAGCAATTTTAAAAACACACAGAAAAGCAAGCAATTTTAAAAATGCTATTTAAAGTTGCATGATCTCGCCAGCACCAATGGCTATATCCATATTGCATGATCTCGCCAACACCACTTGCTATATCCATTGACACCGTCTAAAGCACTGCCATTTGAAAAAAGCACTGCCATCTGAAATCTGAAAAGTTTGGAAAGTCGTGGCCTAGCCTGCTGCAAATCGCCAGTCAAACTGGCTAGACCCCTTGCATGGCCAAATCGCTAATGGCACTAGCGACACCACTGCATTCTGCCAATGGCAGTGGCGTTTTCGTCACGTGTCGCAGCCAGGGCAAACTCACCAATGAAACTGTTGGTTTGCATGCATTTTACGTACCAAAACAGCCCCATGCTGGAAATTCTTTTAAAAGAGACCCATTGGAGGAATTAGTTTGTAAAAGCAGCCCCATTAGGGCAATTTGCCCAGCCTCATACTTACATGGATGCTTGTTAAGAACATATCCACGAGTTATATATATATATATATATATATATATATATATATATATATATATATATATATATATATATATATATATATATATATATATTATTTTGTATCAAAGACTTGGCCATAAAGTCATAGTGTTAAAGCAATAAGAAAAAAAATAGAGTAGAAGGACATTTGAAGGCAAAAATAAATCCACCTTACTTGGCATCACTATTTTTAATTAGCTTTGTTAGGAATAGAAATAAAAATCACTTTGCTCTTTTTTATAGGCTCACGTGGTTGACTTGCCTGAAAACGTTTGATCAATTAATTATTTTTAAGAAAAATGTCTTACTGACCAATATTTAGGACATTGGTTAAAAAATTGAAAAGAAAAAATATTTTGTGTAAAGATACATAAGATTGTGTAAAAAAAATCTTAAACAACATCATTTTACACATCTTAATAATTTTTTCTTTTTAATTCTTTGACTAGAGTCCTCAGTAACATTTATCTTTTAAAAATAGGCAAAGAAAACTTGTTAAGTGCATTCTAATCACATAAAAAGCATGCACACTTGCCAATAAAGGGCTTGTCAAGACACATTTATCCCCTAATCCTACTCAATACATAACTAATGTCAAGTAAAAGCTTAGAAACCTACACACATCCACTGTTTTGTTCCCAAGTTTTGCACGCCCCCACAAACCCATTTGTCTCACATCATACAACTGATGAATATAAGGTACTTCCTGTAACCATGATCAGCATCACAACCTTTTGCACTAGTAGTATGAGAGACTAACAGTCCATCTCCACCGCAATGTTCCACACACCTGACAACTCTGCCAAATCGAGTGAAGCAGTAAAATATGCATCATTTCAAGCACTTCATGAATCTCGAAGTCATGTAGATGACAAGAAAGTCACCTCAATGTTGTCGCCATCACCATCACGACTGATGTTGCGACCCAGGTCATCTCGGGTGACACTTGACCTCTTGTCCATCATGGAGGAGCCTGTGACAACAATCCGAATTTTGGGTATTGAGATTCAACCTTACCTCCCACCACCACCTGGGTCTGTCCGAATTTTGGGTGTTGAGCTTCGACCTTACCTTCCACCACCTGGGCCATTGTTGGAACTTGACGCTCCTATATCCAATGCAAACATGAAGCCACAACCCTCATAATTGGTCTACCCTGTTCCGAGAAGGAAGCAATTCGGATGGCAGAGCTGGATTTGAGTTTGAAGATTTAGGGAATTTCGTGTCTAAGGTTTTCAATCGAGTTTGCTTGAGACTTAATTGAGTTTCTACATTCTGTTTGTTTTTCTAATTTATGTTTCACAAGGCCTTGTGAATTTAGTCCAAGCTAATTCAAGTTGGTGATAGGTCGTGGTTAGTCTGGTAGTTGGTCGTGGATTTTCAATAATAATTATGTCCTTTGAAATGAATTTCAATCGATTAATTAATATGGTTTGGTAGTTGGTCATGTGTGTTAAAATCTGCTAGTTCTTTAATTTTGTTCTTCTTCACATTGGTAAATTCACTAAATTGTAAGAAAAATTATACGTATTCCCTTACCCAAAAACAGGTTTAATCCCAAATGGTACATATCCTAATTGAAATTAAAAATGGTATACGACCAAGCTTTAGAATTTGGATCGCTGATGGACATATGAGAGAATAGAACTAACACATACGCAATTTTTTTCTTTCACATTAGAAAAACGACAACTTTCTGTGTCCTAGGAATAGTAACGCATTTAATTTACAGCATTTTTTATGAGAAGTTAAGTTTTAGGCTATCAGAACATGACAGAAGTCTATTCAAACGGTTATAATGTCCAGAAAAGAAATCATTAAATATTCAGATCACTCAGAAAAAAATTAAATTAAAATATTCACACAATTATACTTTGTTGAAACTGTCTGTATAAAATGAAATAAAATTAATGATATTAAAGACATTGACATTTAATATTAATTTCAAAGCAATTAAACTGTTTAGAATAAGGGCATTTGAGTCCAGTAATTAATTAGCTTGTTTTGATATCATTTTTTTTATTACAATTTGTTTGAAAAATAACTTCCTTGCCCTTTATTATAGATATACACGTGGTTAACATGCATGTAGCTTCATCCAATTCTAACTCATGTTTTTTAACACTGGTTAGTGTGTTATGTGCATCCATGTCACACTGATCAACCTCAAAGCTTAATTTGGTAACACCTGTTTAGTAACATAATTTTATTGGAATGCTAATGATATGTTTTTAAATACACTCTACAACCGATTGAAACTTATTCAAAATTATTAATTTTAGCAAATCCTATCTTTAAATTAGTGTTTTTTCAATAAACACAATACAAAGCTAGGGAAAAATAATCTTTTGTACCAAAATCCCAATTTATTTTTTTTTGTTTCTTTAAACTTTATTTCTCTATATATAGGAGTTTGCTATAACTTACACTCATTTTAAGAAGTAGTTAGCAAGCTATAATTACACAACAAAAAAATACACCCACTTATTATTACAAATGATAAATATTTAACTTAATTCATTAATAAAAATATGGATTTAATATTGTTCACTTAACATTCTCACAAAAATCAATTTTTATATAAACGTGATTGAATTTTTATTAATAAAATATTATTGTTAACATCAATTATAAAATAGTCAATGTTGTAAATTTTCCTAAACATTCTTATTTTAAAATTTATGTTGTGAGTGCTAAGTTAACATCCACTTTCAATAAAACTTATATTGATATTTTTTTTTTTGCTTAAGATGGGTTTGTTAAAACCGATCATGTCAATGTTATTTTAATATCAACTTCACTCTATCTGGTCATTCCTTCCCCTAGCTCCTTCGAAAACTTTTGTTCCCTCTCTTAGTTGCTCAAAACCCTCCAACCAAACCCCTCCGTTGCCACAATCTCTTCTCCCAAATCCTATGGGGGCTACCTCTTCTCTCACCCAAAACCTTCCCCATTATTCTCGACACTAATTTTCCTCTAACCCCAACCCTCGTATGGTTCACCTGCAACCTATGCTCCCACTACAACTTTCAAAACATCAACATGAATTGTTGTCACCTACACTGATGTCCTCCGTCGCCGTCATCAAAGTGGCCATTCCCAGGTACCCTATCCGCCATCTTCTTTGCATCTTTTTTTGTCATTGCTTCTCTTGGAGATTCTGTAGTTGCCACCACAGTCTCGTAGGGTGACCTAGCTCCACTCAAGGAGTTGCACGTGACCCCTAACACTGTAGTTAGGAAATGGTTTCCTTTTGTTTGGTGCTACATCATTTTTCCATTAAATGCCCCAATGAGCCTTTGGTCACAACATACACTTCTGATTCTGGTTGCTGCCTAAGTAAAGATGGCTTCTTCTTTGTTGTATGAGGAATCACAAGGAATCAGAACCTTAAGCTCTGGGCTGCTGAATTCTTTTTCTCAAAACTGAAACACAAATGGGGTAAATATATAGTAAATCTAACATCTGCAAGAAGTCTGAATTTTACGTTGCAGTCTTTCACCAAAATAAAATTAGCGTCAATCAGTCTTTTCCTTGCAAATATATTACTGAATTTCATCTTTAAAGACTTCTATTTGAATCAATTATTATCTTATATCAAATATGGTTTGTCAAATCTTTTTGAGAAAAAAAAGCTAGTAATGAGTGCAGTAACCATCTTCCAAGTCCCAGACGAGGACCTTCCTATCAACTCCACTAGTGTTGGAAACTTAGATAATAGCAAGTGCTAGTGACTAAAGGGAAGAAGAAAAGATCATAGAATATGCAAGGAAAAAAAGAAAATCCCCTACTGATTTCTTTCATGAGATAAAAAAAAAGGCAGATGAAAATGAATGGGAATCGATAAAGGTTTTTTCTACGATAAAGACATTCTGCTAATCCTGCTTATAGGAACCCATCCCTTTTTTGTTATAAGGTCAACTTCTTTCATTATTATATATATGAAAATAAGGGCTAATAACAGATGATAAAAGAAAAAATTCAACCAATATATAACTGAGGTATTTGTGTGACCTTAATAACCTGGGATATCGTTGGAGTTATACTTTGTTCTATCCCCAATCATTTTAGAAGAAATTATATTGTTCTTGGCTTTTTAAAGTATAATATATGCTAAATATATAATGACTCTTTCTTTTGGAAAAACTATAAAATGTAGTATTTCTATGTTCAAGTCCTGATAAATTTTTTTTATTACATTTGTTCATCAATGGCATTATTTCTTTTTATTTCCATTCATCATGAGATTTTTAGAGGATTTGTGTTACTCTCCTTGTCATAGTGGAACCACATTGCTTTCATTCCATTTACTTATAGTTCTACAATTGATTTGATCCTGCAGACCTGCACTTTTGCATAGCACATATACCATGACATTTTGTGTAGTTCAATTTTTAACATAACGACTTCTATTAGATTTTAGTTTAACCCCTGCGATAGAATTGGTACAAATGTGTTATGCCATTATTAGTCATTCATTAGACTTTTCTCTCTGCCCAACTATAAACATTTTTCTTATCAATGACATGGAACTTTATAGTAATAATATAACTGGGGAAATCCCAGTCAAGCTTGGAAGTTTGATAAACTTGGTGAACTTGGATCTTTACATGAATGACATTGTGGCTGAAACAGTGAATCTATAGTTGTAGACAGATTTTTGAAACGTTGTTCTGTTGACTTTTTTCATTTTAATTTAATTCATTTTACTAAGCCTGGTATTATTAAAATTTAAAACTAAAACTCTTACAAGTTAATTATAAACTTTCTCTAGTTTACTTTGAAGTGGTAATGCTCTATCATACAACCCCTTTACTTTCATTTTTGTCCTTTTGTGTCATCATTTTGCTTAGCGAAATTCTTGCTTAGTTGATATTAGTCACTGGATTAAGATTGCATGCCTTCAAAGATCATATTTATTACTCCCGTGGCTAGAAGAAGCAAACTTGTGTGACATGGAATGTTTGGGTTATGATTTGATTTACCTTTTATTATGAGCCTTGGTCTACTAAAAATTGCTTCTTTGTTCTTTGTTTCTTTTATTTTAATACCAGATTGTGGATGTGTGGAGTATGCAAGAAATAATGGTATCCTAGTTATATTGTTTCCTAAAACAAAGGATTAATCCAATGGATTATCTCCTAGTGACCTTGTTGATACACTAAAGTCAGATTATTTACTTCATTTTCTGCAATTGTATTTAACTTTACGTGGTTACGTTATTAACCTATAATACTATTCCAATTGTACACTAAAGTCACTTTACGTGGATCATCTCATTTTTAACCTATAATACATTATTATCCTATAAAAACAAAAAGACTATCCTTGGAGCCACGGATAGAGCTAGTAGTTGCAAGAAACAAAGCAAACGACGGGTAACTCATATTTATGTTAGAAATTCTGTTATTCTTGTTTTTGTTCTCTAGGGAGTGTATTTTTATTATCATGGATAGTCTGTAACTATGCTAATTTCTATTGATTTTTTGTCTTCCTACTTCCTAATGATTTATAAAAATAGAAGACTATCCTTGGAGCCATTAATAGGACAAGTATCTAAGTTCAACTACTGAATTCCATAGATGGCAGAGAGGTGAGCTAAATATTTAGCAGCTCTATTAGACATGATTGTTATGATTACTACTTAGGGTCTAAAAATGATTAATTCAATTTATGATGGCTGACCTTTTTCTGCTATTTCATGTTATGATTATTACTTAACTAAGTTCAACCATTTGGTTTTATTTGTGAACAGAGAAACATCATTAGAAGATAAGTATTCAATTCAATCATATGATTTTGTTTTCTTGATTTGAGAATGTGTTCTCTTAATCATAAGATTTGAAAGAAAAGGAGAAATTAAGAGTGTATGGACCTTTTTTCTAAGAGTATAAAGAACTTTGAAATTGCAATCAGCTTATGTTATTATGATGTTAGGTATCAACTTAGAAAGCACATTTTAAATTTATTATATCATATGGAAACTTCTATTTTTTGTTGCATAATTGTGTTTAAGCTTGGCAATCTGTTTTTTAAAAATTGTAAGGGTACTTGATGCAGTGAATACATGATGAACTGCTCCAAATAGCAAATAGAACTATTTTTTGCCTCTTGTTCAAGTCAATTTTCTGGTAGTGCACTTGATTTGCTTGAGCTCTTGTTTCATAAAGTATGATTCTTCTGCTTTTGTCATCCTACGTACCTTTTTCTTGGTGTTGAACTAAGCTATTCTTATTCAGGTATTTTAATGGAAAGTGCTCATAACTAGATGAGTTCCTATCTTAATTTGACAAAGCAGGATCTAAACTTCTGATTTGGGAACTTCTTCTATACTTGATGGATCAGCAAGAGTATATAATTAGATTTGCCAGCTGATGTACATGTACAAGTGGAGAAAAGCATTTACATATGTTACTCTATGCTACTATATAGAGATGCTTGCTCTTACTACTATTTTCACGTGAGGTGGTCATGCAAA
This sequence comes from Glycine max, assembly GCF_000004515.6. Classification (NCBI taxonomy): domain Eukaryota; kingdom Viridiplantae; phylum Streptophyta; class Magnoliopsida; order Fabales; family Fabaceae; genus Glycine; species Glycine max. The sequence continues at coordinate 19,875,742 of NC_038245.2, read as the reverse complement.
GGGAGAATATCATAAAGACTATAAATATATTTCGATTTTAGACGCCTAAGAAAAATTCATTTAATGTCATTGTTTCATTTTAATGCCATTGTTTCATGAGAAAGAAAACCCCATATATATCTGGCTTATGCTTGCATAGTGAACAACATTTAATGCCATTATTTCATTTTAATAGTGTAGATCTTACCTGTTATGACACCATTTACTTAACTATTTGTAAATGTAATAGTAATTCCAATATAAATATACATTGTATCACTAAAACTGTTTGGGACTGGTTATGTTTTGAAGGATAAATTATCTTTTTAATCCATAAATTACTTAAATTTTTTGGTTTTAGTCCCTAAACTTGTCAAGTCTATTATTAGTCCCTTAACTTTTTGTTCATCCTTAATTTTAGTCCTTTAACATTTTTCCATCGTTACTTGTAATCCTTTTAAGGGACTAAAAGTAAGAACGGAAAAAAAAATTAAGGGACTAAACATCAAAGACGAAACAAAAAGTTAAAGACTAAAAATTTGATTAAAAAAGTTTGGGGGACTAAAAACAAAATTTTTAAAAAGTTTAAGGACTAAAAGATAGTAAATCCTACTTTGAATTACAAGTTGAGTTTATTGTAAGAACCAAAAAAACATTTTAATAAAATGACAATTTACATCGATTTTGTCAAAATTGATATTGAAATGTGTTATACAAGATTGATATGTGCTATACAACATCGGTTTTAACCAAAATCAATGTGGCATAATACATTTCAACATTGTTTTTGACAAATCCAATATCGTATAGCACATTCAACATCTGTTTTACTAAAATGGATGTTGTATATGATTTTTAACATCAGTCTATAGAAATCACTTTACATATTATACAGTTTTGACCACAAATTAGTAGGGGTGGTCATAGTTTGGTCATTTAAATAACTACTTATAATTTGATATAACTGGTTATTGATTTTAAAAACTGGTTTGATAAGCGTTTTTTGAATATACTTTCTTTGGTCTGAAATATACAGAAAAACAAAAACTTTTTTCATGGTCTCAAATATAAGAATATTAAAACTAACTTTACCTTATTTAATGATGTTATCTTTAAAATATCTTTCATTTAATGGAGATGTTAGTTTCAATGACTTTTTCTCATCTTGATATCAAACTCCAATGAAGGGTAAATTGAAAAAATATAAATTTAATTGAAATTTATGCAATTAAATGTGGTTAACTAACTTTCTTATTAGTGTATCATTTTTTTCTTATATTTGAGACCAGAGATAATAATTAATTATTTGAAATAAAAATAAATTATATCTAGATAAGTTATATAACCGGTTAAGGATAAATATAAAAATAAGTAATTTGAAATAGTCATTTCTATAAAATTAGTTATAGTTTTATAACTACTTTATTATTATTATTATTATTATTATTATTATTATTATTATTATTATTATTATGAAAGCAGGAAAAAAGTAGATCGAATATGGGCATTTGAGGGGAACAATTAATCCCTCTTATTTGGTATCACTAATTTTATTAGCATTGTCATACACTTTTTTTTTTAAAATAGGAAAAGAATTTTTTATGAAAACATTCTGATCTTATTTCATGATGTGCAACGATTTACAACAGGCAGCCAAATTATAACATTTACACATGTCCCAGTCCCACAAATAAGATACAAAGCATTCCCATTTGTCAATACAATTGGTTTGTCAAGTTACATTAATTTATCCCCAAATACTTCTTAATTAATAACTAATATGTCAAGCAAAAGTAGCTATATATATGACAATAAAAGGTTGTTTTGAGTGACTAGAACCCCAAACACATCCACTGCTCTTTTGCCAAGTTTGCACTCCCAACACATTAAGTTTGTAGCACTTGTAGTTTGAGAATCCATCACAACCAAAATGACTGACGACAACTCTACCACGTTGAGTGAAACCATAAAGTTAATACTTTTAGACGACCATAGCGTCACTTCTGTGTTGTCATCACCATCACTGTTAGAACAAAGGATGAAAGTTTGAAAAAAAAAAGGAAAAAAAAGAAGAAAAAAAAGCTTCAAGTCCCACATCGCTCATGATAAACACTTGAATAGTGTTTCACTCCCTATATATAGAGAGCTCATTTCTTCATTTTTCCTTGTCCCAGTTGAGAAGCATTTCCTCAACTTTTCTTTCTCCCTCCCATTTTTCAGCTGATGCATTTCCGGCAAACTTCGCCCTCTTTCTTTCTGTCGCTCTATAATTTCGGTTGGCAACAAAAGATGATCTTTTCTTTAACTATGAGGAAAGTTGCCTATGTTTTGAACACCGATATTCCGGTGGTACCTGAGGATGCTGAGAAGGAAGTGAAGGATAAAATGACTATGGAATTAGCTTTCTGGAATGAAAATGATTACCTATGCAAGAATTTCATTCTGATCTCTATGATTATTATAGCCCATATAAGTCTGCCAAATTAGTTTGGCTGGGTTTGGAAAAGAAGTATGATACTGAGGAAGCTGGGACTAAAAAGTATGTTGTTAGCCGCTACCTCAAGTATCAAATGACTGATGATAAATCAGTAGAGTCTCAATCCCATGAGATACAGAAAATTGCTCATGATATCATATCAGAGGGTATGGCATTGGATGAGCAATTTCAGGTTGTTGTCATCATAGACAAACTGCCTCCTGGCTGGAAGGATTTCAAAAACCTTCTCAGACACAAGACTAAAGAATTCCCTTTGGAGTCTCTGCTCACACGTCTGCACATTGAGGAAGAGGCACACAGAAAAGATCGGAAAGATGAAGTGTTGGTTGTCTCACAACAACACTAAAAGGAAGAACAGAGGTGCAGTTCTGAAGCCTATCGGCAAAAACTTTAAGAATCAGAACCGCAATGTGACCAATACCTCCAACCGCAACAAGAACCCCCCAAGGGTCCAACATGCTAGACAACATCCACTTGCCAAGAATAATCCCGGTGAGTCATTCCTCTGCTACAATTGTGGCAAACCGGGACATATGGCACGTAAATGTAGAAATCCTTCAATGACAGGTGCTCCCCAGGCTAACATGACTCAAGAGCCATACATAGCTGTGATAACTGAGATCAATATGATTGGAGGATCAGATGGATGGTGGGTAGACACTGGCGCCTCCCGCCATGTCTACTATGATCGTGCTATGTTTAAAACATACACGAATGTTGAAAATAAAAAAGTTTTGTTGGGTGATTCCCACACCACTACTATTGCTGGAACTGGAGATGTTGAACTGAAGTTTACCTCTAGAAAGACTTTGATTCTCAAAGATGTGATGCATACTCCAGAGATGAGAAAGAATCTGGTTTCTGGTTTTCTTTTAAACAAGGCTGGGCTTACTCAGACCATAGGTGCAGATTTATTTACTTTGACCAAGAATGGGGTATTAGTAGGGAAAGGGTACGCCATTGATGGCATGTTCAAATTGAATCTTGATATTAATAAAGTTTCTCCTTCTGCTTACATGCTGTGTGATTTTAATATCTGGCATTCTAGACTTTGTCATATAAATAGTCGTTGCATATCTAACTTGAGTAACTTGGGTTTTATTCCAAAGCTATCTTCAAATCACTTTAAAAAATGTGTTTTTTGCAGTCAATCTAAAATAACTAAGAAATCACATAAATCAGTAGTTAAAGAATCTGAGCCATTGGATTTAATACATTTTGATATATGTGAATTTGATAGAACGTTGACCAGAAATGTATATCTTATGAAAAATAAAAGTGAAGCGCTTGATATGTTTAAGTTATTTGTAACAGAAATTGAAAATCAATTCAATAAGAAAATTAAGAAACTTGAAGTGATAGAGGCACAGAGTATGATTCCAGTTTGCTTAATGAGTTTTATAATTTGCATGGAATCATACATGAGACGACTGCTCCATATTCACCTGAAATGAACGGTAAAACTGAAAGAAAGAATAGAACTTTTACAGAATTAGTTGTAGCTACTATGTTGAGTTCTAGTGCAACATCTTTTTGGTGGGGCGAAATTTTGTTAACTGTTTCTTATGTGCTAAATAGAATCCCCAAATCAAAAAGCAAGACATCTCCCTATGAGATATTAAAGAAAAAACAACCAAATTTGTCTTATTTGAGAACTTGGGGATGTCTGGCCTATGTAAGGATCCCAGACCCTAAGAGGGTTAAACTTGCAAGTAGAGCCTATGAATGTGTGTTCATTGGTTAAGCTATTAATAGAAAAGCGTATAGGTTTTATGACCTAAACGCAAAAGTGATCATAGAGTCAAATGATGCTGATTTTTATGAAAATAAATTTCCTTTTAAATTAAGGGATAATGGGGGTACTTCATCCAGTTATCTTCCTGCTATTAGTAGTGAAAATCTTGCACAACCAGAACTAGATATAGAGCCTCGAAGAGGTAAGAGAGCAAGAATTGCTAAAGATTATGGGCCCAATTATATGGCCTATACATTAGAGGAGGATCCATCAAACCTCCAAGAAGCTTTGTCTTCTTTGGATGCTGACTTGTGGCAAGAAGCCATTACTGATGAGATGGATTCTTTAGAATCTAACAAAACATGGCATTTAGTAGACTTGCCTTCTAGTTGCAAAGCAATTGGTTGTAAATGGATCTTGAAAAAGAAACTAAAACCTGATGGTACTGTGGATAAATACAAAGCTCGCCTTGTAGCCAAGGGTTTTAGGCAAAGAGAGAATGTGGATTTCTTCGACACCTTTTCACTAGTCACTAGAATAACATCTATTCGGGTGTTAATATCTCTTGCTGCTATTCACAGTCTAGTGGTACACCAAATGGATGTTAAAACTGCTTTTTTAAATGGTGAATTGGAAGAGGAAATCTATATGGAACAACCTGAAGGGGTTGTGATTCATGGACAAGAAGATAAAGTTTGCAAGTTAGATAAATCTTTGTATGGTCTAAAACAAGCACCTAAGCAGTGGCATGAAAAGTTTGATAACTTAATAGTCTCGAATGGGTTTAAGGTGAATGAAAGTGACAAATGCATTTACTACAAATCTGTAAATAATATTTGCACTATCATATGTGTATATGTCGATGACCTTCTCATATTTGGTTCAAATATTCATGTAGTGAACGATGTGAAATCATTGTTGTGTAACAACTTTGATATGAAAGACCTCGGAGAAGCAAGTGTAATCCTTGGTATTAAGATTACTAGGTCAAAAGAGGGAATTTCTCTGGATCAATCTCACTACATTGAGAAGATCTTAAAGAAATATGACTACTTTGACAGTAAACCTGCTAGTACACCATATGATCCAAGTGTAAAATTGTTTAAGAACACTGGTGAAGGTATACGACAAACTGAGTACGCAAGTATCATTGGCAGCCTTAGGTATGCCACTGATTGTACTAGACCCGAAATAGCCTATGTTGTGGGATTATTATGCAGGTTTACCAGTAGACCTAGTATGGAGCACTGGCACGCTATTGAAAGGGTAATAAGGTACCTTAAAAGAACCATAAACCTTGGATTACATTATAAAAGGTTTCTTGTTGTACTTGAAGGATACAGCGATGCAGATTGGAACACTCTTTCAGATGATTCCAAAGCAACCAACGACTATATATTTAGCATAGCTGGTGGGGCTGTTTCTTGGAAGTCAAAGAAACAGACTATCTTAGCTCAGTCCACTATGGAATATGAGATGATAGCACTAGCAACTGCTAGTGAGGAAGCAAGTTGGCTGAGAAGCTTACTTGTAGAGATTCCTTTATGAGAAAGACCGATACCAGCTGTGTTGATCCATTGTGATAGTACCGCGGCTATTGCAAAAATTGAGAACCGTTATTACAATGGTAAGAAACGACAGATACATCGTAAGCACAACACTGTTAAAGAATTACTCTCAACAGGAGCTGTTAGAGTGGATCACGTACGCACTGATGATAATTTAGCAGATCCTTTGATGAAAGGATTAGCTAGAGAGAAAGTCCATAACACTTCTAAAAGAATGGGACTATTGCCCTTACTGTGATGATCATTCATGATGGTAACCCGACCTAAATGATTGGAGATCCCAAGAACTAGGTTCAATGTGTAATAACAAGTTATGAAGTGATATGAGATGAACATGTTGTTATAAGTGAAAGCAGCATATATGATTCCTGAAGTAACAAGAGAATGAGTTATGAAGAAAAAATTCATAATTCTTAATGAGATCTATACTCTACGTTGAGTGGAGTACCTAGGCTACAAGAGTACTTTTGATAGACTCACATATGTGAATGTTGAAGTGGGGGCCGCTTCATATGAAATTTTGGGCAAAAATTTCTAGAGTGTTCACTATACCGGGATAGACGTGCATGACCTTTAACGCACGGGCTTTATAGAATACACCTATGAAAAGGTTGTGTGTGGTTTGATGTCGGAGATAGAGTTCAAGACTTCGAGTCACTCTAGTAAAATCTGAATCTTACCCACTATGCAAAGGTTCAAGTTGTATGACACCTTTGTTTATGCACAATTTTATGAAATCCTCGAAAATCTTCTTTTCAAATTTCAAGTGGGGGATTGTTAGAACAAAGGATGAAAGTTTGAAAAAAAAAGGGAAAAAAAGAAAAAAAAGGCTTCAAGTCCCACATCGCTCAGGATAAACACTTGAATAGTGTTTCACTCCCTATATATAGAGAGCTCATTTCTTCATTTTTCCTTGCCCCAGTTGAGAAACATTTCCTCAACTTTTCTTTCTCCCTCCCATTTTTCAGTCGATGCATTTCCGGCAAACTTGTCCCTCTTTTTTTCTGTCGCTCTATAATTTCGGTTGGCTATAAGAGTGACTTTTTAAGTCATAATTTTGGTTGGCTATAAGAGTGACTTTTCAAGTCATATTTTCGGGTGGCTTTAGAGTGACTTGTCATATTTTCGGGTGGCTTTAGAGTGACTTTTTAAGTCATACAAGAGGGTGTAATTCTAGAAAGCTTCCCTCAGTGCAGTGGGAATCTCATACAGTGATCTGGGCTATTTTATCCTAGGGACTTCATGGTTGATAGTCTGCTTGCACAATTTTTGGCAGTGCCACAAAACGTTTTAAAGAAAGCGACATTGTCCACGACTCAGCTAGTAATTTTTTCGGTTTGCCATAAACTATTGTTACAACAATCACCACTAACGTGATCGCTCAAGCTACCTCACATGACCTTGGACCTCCTGTTCGTCATGGACAGGCCTGTCACATGCAACATTCTAGATCAGGGTGTTGAGCCTCAATATAACCTGTTGCATGTTGATGGATGGGCTGTTGGACAGGAGGGTGAAGCCCCACTGCCTAGGTCATTGTTGACACTTGGCTTGCATGTATCTGATGCCGAAGTAGAACTCACTACTCTTATACTCGGACCACCGGGTTCGGAGAAGGAAGCAATCGAGAAGGCAAAGCTGGATTTGCATTTGAAAATCTAGAACATCTTCTAGTGGTTGGTCTGGTCTAGTTGTCATGTGTTTTACAATGAATTTTAATCAATTCGTCTATCTAGCTAGCTAGTTTCTTATTGGTAAATTGAAAGAACAGTGATATCAAATTCCATTTCTCAGAAGGATAAATTAAAATGACGTGCATTATATGACCATGGTTTGGATTGGACTGCACCCGTATCTGAAATGGTGGGTGCTAATGGACATATAAGAATATTTCATTTCACACTATACGAATTTGCACTCTCCAACATTTTTCTATTTCATTATACTTCAGGTCCAGAGAGAGAGAAACAAACATATATTCATTTTTCATTCCATGAACTTGAATTGTGTAGACTAAGATTTGAGCAAAGCTGCAAATATATTAAAAAAGGTCTTAATTTTTTTCTTTAACAATAGAAAAATGATAGTTTTATATTATGTTTCCTAGGAACAGTAATTTAGTTGACAGAATATTTACACAAACAGAAAATCACAGTCATCAATTTAAATGGTTGAGAGAAGAACTGATAAAATATTCAGAAAACTACGGGAAAAAAAGAAAGTAATATTCGCACAATTTTTTACTATTGCAATTGTCATCAATATTTAATGAAATAATAAATTATATGAAAGACATTTAAATAGGGGCATTTGTGGGAAGCAATTAATGCCATTATTTGAAATCATTTTTCTTTTATTGCAATTTGTTTGTGAAAAAAAAACTTCCTTTTCATTTATTATAATTCTATCACTGGTTTGGTAACTCTGGTTAATTAGTACAAGGTGGCAATGTCAAAATGTCATCATGGTCAACCTCACATGTTTGGTAACCATAGTTTAGAAATATATGTCAGTTTAATCTTTGATTTTATTATTTTTGGACTCCTGATTTTGTAAATCTTATTGATATAAAAATGAAATTAATACTACTAGAAAAGCGATTTCAACATTGGTGGAAAAAACACATTTTACATCGGTGGTCAACCGATGTTGAATAGGATGTTGTTGAAAGTTAAAAGTTTCAACATCGGTCCTCCAACCACCGTTGTAGAAAGACAACATTTTTCCACATCGGTGCTTACTTAGGAAACGATGTAGAAATTAGACCTTCTACATCGGTGTTATCATAGAAAACAATGTAAAATAGTGTTTTTCCACATTGGTGCTGAGTTAAGAAACGATGTAGAAGTTAGACCTTCTACATCGGTGTTATGATAGAAAATGATGTAAAATAGCGGTTTTCCACATCGGTGCTCAGTTAAAAAACGATGTAGAAGTTAGACCTTCTACATCGGTGGTCAGTTAAGAAATGATGTTTCTACATCAGTGTTATCATAAGAAACGATGTAAAATAGTGATTTTCACATCGGTGCTCAGTTAAAAAACGATGTTAAAGATTTAATAGCCTGCAATTAAAAATTGATTAATTAATGATCATTTTTTATATTTTCAATCTTATCAGTATTGCTAATAATCAATAAATGTTATTATATAATATGAAAATTAGAATTTATAATTAAATATTTAAATAAATATAAAGGGTAAAATTTATTTAATAAATAAATATTTAAATGATAGATTAAATAAAAATAAGAGATTTATGTATTATTTATATTTAATCTATCATTTAAATATTAAGAAAATAAATTTTACTATTAATTACAACAAATTAAGAAAATTGAATTTTACTATTAATTACAGCAGTTAAGGAAACAAAGATCTACAAAAAGAGACGAGACACATTCATTCAACAAGATTTATATAATTCAGTCTGATAAACATAGAATACAATTTTTATTCTCTGAAATTTACACAACATAAAACAGAACAAACAAAAATGCCAATTTTTATTCTCTTAAATGGTGATGACATATCTAGAGGACTACAAACCCATCAAGGTGGCATAGCATGTTGATATCTTGGGCAAAACAATCACGCAGAGGAAGCACAACAAGAACTTCCCATCTAGCATCAAGATACTGTATATCTGCATGTAATGAGTATCCTTGACCCTGTTGAAACAAATGACCATTCCCAAGATTCATAGATAAGGTCATAAGTAATACTACACAGAATAAGCAACACAATTAGATTTCATCGAGAGACAAGAGCAATCTGGACACAAATCCTAAAATCCACATGACTTATGGAAGGAAGCTGGCCTAGTTAAGCAAAATAAATAAGGCATCTTCAACATATCAGATATAGAAGCAGAGTTCTAGATAAAAAAGGATATGAAATGACATTAAACAGTTAAAATAAAATTATATTAATCCCTGAGCCCAAGCCGCACCTAATCACTTTTTTTTCCAAGAAAAAAAGGACATAAAGTTACTACTGAGTAAAACATTTACATTTGTCTTTTAGTGGTTTTATTTTAACCCCCACAACTGTGATAATGTCCACGGATTTGTCTTTTAGTGGTTTTATATTAACCCCCACAACTGTGATAATGTCCACGGGCCTATTAATCTTTGTGCAGGACCCAACATTACCCACAAAACCTAGAGAAACATACAACACAACAGGGACATTATGAATAGCACTTGTACACTAGTAGCAATGGCACGGTTATATAACTTTATAGTTCCTTAATATAAGCTGACTTAGTCAACCACTCAACCATGTTTTATCTATATTTGTATGTGTGTTTATAACACAGTTACGTACAAACTACTTGTATCAACTTAAAACAAGTGAACAAAAATTAGTAGCAAGTAATACCAGAGACTCAATTGCCACACTCTTGCTAACAAGATCTGTCGTGGTGATTGCCACAGTAGCAGAATCTGCCCCGCATGCAAGCTAATAAGATTTGATGAACAAAGGATTGAAAAGTAGACACATCAAGTGTTGTTCAGAGCTATATACTTTTCAAGGATTAAGAAACTAAAATGGTGAAAGGAAGGCAAAAAGAAAACTACACAAATACAAAGGTCATATTATAATCTCACAAAAAAAATGTCAGTTCCCTGACATGATTGCATGCCAATTATACAAATTGAGAGTAAATCCCACTTTAGTTTTTAACATTTAAGTACATGTCTGTTTAATCTTTGATTTTATTATTTTTGGACTCCTGATTTTGTAAATCTTATTGATATAAAAATGAAATTAAAAAAGACTACACTAATTTTACGAATAATAAAGTAATGAATTATAAAATAGAGTATGGTAAAGTTGTTATAAAGTTTACCTGTATCAATGTTACTGATGATTGTATTTTCACCAAATCTTCCCTTTTGCCATGTTGTGTTCCCTTTTGCCAATGTTACTAATTTTACCATATATTTATCATTAATTATTTTTAGATTAAATTATCCTTAATTAATTGTTATGACAAATAATTAGAAGACAGACAAATGTTCAAATAATGATAGGGGTAGTTTTAAAAAATACAAATTTAATTATTTTGATACAACTTTAAGACAATTATACTTCACTGAATGAAACTGTAAAATCAACATTATTTCCAGCATGATATCAAGATTTCCCAAGTCGTGTAGTCCTAGATGACCAGAAAGTTACCTCAATATGGTGTCACTAGACACCATTACCACTCATGTGATCATGAGAGTCATTTGTGCTTGTCAATTAATTAAAGCCTACATTTTTACTTGCACTAATAGAAATTAACTAATTTTAATGAATTCTTTTGTAAGAATAACAAACTAATTAAGCTCAGGTTAAGTAGAGTTGTTATGAGTCTTCATCCCTCTTTAGGATACTTTTAGAATCTCAAATGAGAAATCAAAAGAAAACCAAGTTAGCTAAAAAAATGAATAAATTAAAATTATAGGTTAAGTAATTTCTATTGCTTTTATTTATTTAATATAAATGTGCATGCCAATATTTGTAGAACTTTGTAATTAATAAATAAGGCATTTGGAGGATTATCTGATAATTCTTCATCATTTACTTTTCTTTATTTTCAAATACTTATACAAAAGTCATGTTTATATTTAACCATCTTTTCTTGTCCATATTCCTCCATTTTATGACCCAACTTGGGTGCTTTATGTTGTGATGGGTGGAAAAATTTTAATATATTATTTTACTTATAAGTTTTTTTAACTGAGTTATATACTAGACTTTCAATCGATGCTCTTGTGACAAATATAACACCAAATTCATCCTAGATAAAAGTAAATGACACATGTGGTCCCTGAATATAAATTTGTTCCATTAAGTCAATCCTCTAGTTAGTCTCTATTATGATTTTTTTTTCGTCTAGACCATAGATATCCTCCATTGGAAGCCATGTTGTTAAAATCAAGTAAAACCACTATCAACAACAAAACTATCCCTCCATGCATTTAACACAACTGGATAACCTCATATTGTAAGTAGGGAAGACAATTGGGAGGGTATGGGCAGTAATCTTCCCACACACCCTCATAGGCCAATTGATCTAATGGGGGTAGTTTTACAAACTATTTCTCCATATAGGTCTGTTTTGAAAGATATTATGAGGGGGTGCTGTTTTTTACGTGATTTTCACGCTGCATGCAAGCCAAATCGCCATGCACGCTGGCGATTTCACGAGGGAAGGGTACGCGGCTTCTCGCCACTGCCACTGGCAACATAGCCGGTGGTTTTCGCCACCTCCATTGGTGAGTCCTACGTGGACACATCTCGCTGGGTTGACTGGCGAGTCCAGTCTACGTATGTGCATAGGCTAGGGTTGGGCAGGCACAGGGGTGCAGGAGGCGCAGGAGTTGCAGAGGGAATCACCATTGTGACTAGCGATTTGCGCTTCGGGTATCGCCACTGCTGCTGGCGATTTGCGCTTCGTGAATTATAAAGCCCCCCTCAAAAAATAGCAAGCACACATTTTTCCTATAACTGGTGGCAAGAACTTTGGATTTCCTTTACCCTTGTGCTGGTGGCAAGAACCTTTGGAGAACTTTGGCCCTTCTCTTCTTGCATTTTCGGTTTTGTCAAAAGTTGGTATGTTATTTATTATTTTTTGTATTTTATTTATTTAGTTGTTTGTGTTCTGATAATTAAATTAATTGTTTTAGATATTATAAAGTTTTTATATAATAGAATAGATTTAGGTATTGTAAGTTATTAGTTTTGTATAACTTAGTTTTAGTTCTTAGTTTTATATGGTAGATTAGGTTTAGTTTTAGTTTTATATATTACGTTAACTTTAGTTATCGTATGTTATTAGTTTGATATGTTATGTTAATTAGTTTTAGTTCTTAGTTATGTTAGTTAGTTTTAGTTCTTAGTTTTAGTTTTATATGGTACATTAGTGTTAGTTTTAGTTTTATATGGTACGTTAGTTGTAATTTTAGTTTTAGTTATTGTAAGTTATTAGTTTTATATGTTAGTTTTAGTTTTGTATGCTATGTTAGTTTTAGTTTTAGGTATTTTAAGTTATTAGTTTTGTATGTTAAATTAGTTTTAGTTGTAGGTATTGTAAGTTATTATTTAAATATATCTAAATTTTGCTATGTTATTTAAATTTTGTATGCTACGTTAGTGATATGGTATGTTAGTTTGTATTAATTTTGTATATATATTGTTTTTTTTTGCCGCAAATATAAATATTATCTTATATATTTAAATTTATATTTACATGTAATTTAATTTATTTGTAGAATATATTTAATTTTTGTTATTTGTATAATATTTTGTTATTGAAATATTTGAATTTAAAAAAATATAATTAGTTATTTATTTAAAGTTGTGTTTGCATGTATTTTAATTTATTTGAAGAGTATATTTAAATTTTATTATTTGTATAATATATTTTGTTTTTCAAATATATATATTTTGTTATTTATTCAAATTTTAATTATTTGGTATATAAATTTAATTAATTTTTTGTAAATGTACTTAATTTTTTTTATGTACAATTAATGTATAAATTTTATTGTCAATTTATTATATTATATTTTATTTTGCAGTATCAATGACATCTTCCTTGTTGCAAGCTAAGCATGTTTCAGAATATATTTGGAATGGGGAAGAAGACAGAAAATTACACATCATACAAGTTGTCCCCATGTATCAAGGTCAAGAAGAAATACCAGAGAAAATTATTCCTTTACTACGGCAATCCAGTTTTTATTGGATTATGAAGATGTGATACTTAAAAATAAATGCGGCATTAATTAGTGCCTTGATTGAAAGATGGAGGCCCGAAACACATACGTTTCACATGAGATGCGGAGAGTGTACTATTATTCTTCAAGATGTCTCTATTTTATTAGGTTTCCGTGTGGATGGGTCACCATTAATTGGTCCAAAAAATCTTGATTGGGCTGATTTATGTGAAAAATTGTTAGGAGTCAGACCACAAGAAGGTGAACTTCAAGGTAGTGTGGTTAAATTAAGTTGGTTGGCTCACCATTTTTTCACAATTAAATAACCATGACGGTAACGTACAATAACTAGAAAGGTTTACCCGTGCATGGATCCTTAGATTCATAGGAGGTGTCCTATTTGTTAACAAAAGCAGTAGCAAAGTTTCCCTAAGATACCTGTAGTTTTTACGTGACTTTAGAGAGTACAGCACGTATGTATGGGGACCTGCTGTGCGTGCTTATTTATATAGAGAGATGTGCAGCGCCACCGATTACAAAACTAAATCAATCGGAGGTATGTGCATCTTAATCCAAATGTGGGCATGGGAACGATGCACAACTTTGGCTCCAAAGAGGACTCCTCCCGTAATAAAAAATAAACCACTCAGACATAGGTTAGTCATTTAAAAAATTAGATTTCATTTGAAAATAATTAATAATGTAACGTGTCGGCAATGATGATTTCATAATTTTTTGTAGGTGGTTGCGACGTGGAAAATAACATATTGGCAATGATGATCTGATAGTTTTTCGTCGCAAATTGGATATCATGAAACTACATGAGGTAAGAACATCGTAATGTATTGGTTAAATAATAAATAATATGTCATGTTTCAGTAAAAATTAACAACTGTGTTATTATATGCAGTTTTTGTGGAAGTCTTACACAACAAATGTTATGTCAGCGTTACCTCCAATTTGTTTGGTTGGAAGTGTAGCGTAGCGTGGTGCACGGTGGTGTCACTCATTTGTTTCCATGTTGTTGAGTGGCACCAACCCGATAAAGTTTTGAGATAATTTAGAATGCAATAACTAATTCCAGGGTGTCCTTCGCAACCCTTGAATATTCATGGCATAACGCTGAAAGGCAAACAAGATGAAAATTGGGAGCAACTGTTCACCCCAATGATCGGTCAATGGAACAAGCAAGTTGATTTTAGGGTCGACGGTTATCCTCGACAAGAGGTCTTATTAAACTTTAACTCCAACTACACGATCTTTGGTATAAGCAAAAAACAAAGATGTTTGTTGACCAAAAAAATGCAAACACAGCTACATTAGCATTTTTTTGTTTTTTGAATATTTAACTTCAATTTTTTTTAAATCATGCCCATTAATTTGCTCACCCTAATAATTGTGTGCTGAAGTTGCAGAGACATTACAATACATGGTGTCTCCTCAAGGGAGGAATACATGGACAGATGATGATCTCGTGCCTTATGTGGAGAAAATAACAATTTTATCGAAAGAGCAAGAGAGAATCACTGAGCCTGTGTCACATGGTCCAGCATCAGAGCATCAATTTCCAGCACAAGAGTTTCACATTCTCCAGTCAAGTGTTGAAACTCAAGGGATAGGCAGGCGAAGGGTGGTTGTTGAAGCGGAAGAATATTCCCAACAAATGGCGGAGCGTGGCCATGGAATGTATTACACACCACCAACATTTTCTTAGTATCCAACACAGATGTATTAGTATCCTTTCAAAGGTCATCACACAGATATTTATGCAAGCAAACACTCGTTTGGTGGTGTTGCGGAAACACATCTTCATTTTTCATGGCCAACTATGACCCCTTCACAGCAACATGATGCCCCAATTCCAACACCTAACGCCCCATTAGGTACGCAATGGAATGTACCCAGAGCAATAGCTGATATAGGTGACTTATTAGGTGCTGATTTGCGTCACCAATTTTCTGCTGAGACTGACCAAGTAGAAACGGGGAGACATCGGGACAGAAGAAATGCTAATCACCAAGCGCAACGATGGGATCGATCATGTGACACATCCTCACGTCATCACGGATATCATAATGAATGATTATCATGTCTCTGTTTAAATATGTTGTTGTATGTTTCTCATTTGAATTTGACACTTAATCTATCGTATGCAGTTTATTAAGGATTACTAATGGATACAGTTTATGTCGCACATCAAACTATAATAATAAATAATGTTAAAAAAAAAAGCTAAAGTAGACAAACGAAAATAACTAATGTTACTAAGGCTTAGGGTTTAGGGTTTAGGGGTTAGAGGCTTAGGGTTAGGGTGAACAATTCTTACTGGTTGAAATGATAAATGTATTCACCTATTTTTTATTTAATAAATTATACCTTCTGCTGGGTGAACAATTCTTACTGGTTGAATCATGTCGGTGACTTCATCATCTGTATCAGATATACCGTCAACACTATCATCTTTGTCTAAAGACTCTTCAACGTATGAGTTAGACACAAGATAATCATCATCATCATCTTCATCACCATGTAAATTGCTCACATTTCTTGGCGGTTGCACCTCATTATTAGATAAATTATTTCCACATGATGTAAGAGAATTTGCAGAATGAAACATAGAACCACCAGCCACATCCTTTTCTATGTATAATTCCAGATCTGACATTTGATCTTGTTGTTGAAAACTTTCGAGTATGGTTTCAACATCTTCGTCATCACAAATTTGCAAAGCAACATATTTTCCAGAAACTAAAAATCTACAACTGATAGCAAAAATAATTTTATTATTTTCTAACTTTACCTTATCTCCAATTTTTTTTCAAAGCATTGAAACTAATTCTACGTTTAATCTGAATCACTTTTTTACTGCCTTCAAATATTACACCATCATTCTCTTCATATACCCTTCCATTGAAATAAAACACTGTTATAACCGAATTCATGATGTACCTACAAAAACAATATTTTAAATAATTAATCATAATAATAATAAATTCAAAATAAAAAAATCTAATCACAAAAAGCCTCTTTACTGGAACTTCACATTAAAACTGTATTCTAAAAAAAATTATTAACTTCAAATAGATATGATGACAGAGACTTAAAAAACTTGAACGATTTCAAGGTAGTAATTTTAAAGGCAAAATAAACCATCAATGAAGTTACTATTATAAATAATTAATCTTAACAATAATAACTTAAAAATCAAAAAAGGTAATTAAAAAATTACTACCAATAGATTAAAATAAATATGATGCCAGAAACTTAAAAGTAAAAATTTAAAAAGGAAGAACAAAGCAACGCTTTCAAATTAGACATTTTAATTACATTACAAAGCATCAACACCGAACTAATCTAATTAAAAAAATACTACACACTTCACATTGAAATGTTTTTCCCCAGACTCAAAATACTTACTTCAAATAAATATGATGTCAAAAAAATTTTTGATTTTAAACACGGTTGAAGTTGACGGCTCGTAAATTTTTAACACACACGAACAAACCATGAACACCAAGCTAATCTAATTAAAAAAATACTACAACTTCAGATTAAAATTTTTTTCCGCACTCAAAATACTTACTTCTAATAAATATGATGCCACAAAATTTTTTGATTTTAAACACAGTTGAAAGTAGAAGGCTCATCAATTTTTAACACACTAACAAAGCATCAACACCAACCTAATCTAATTAAAAAAAATACTAGAAACTTCTTATTCAAAATTTTTTCCGGACTCAAAATATTTTCTTCAAATAAATATGATGACACAATTTTTTTTTATTTTAAACAAACTTTTAGTTCAACCCTTACAAATTTTTAACACACACAAACAAAGCATCAAATATAAAGCTAATTTAATTAAAAAATAATAATAAAAACTTCACATTCAAACTTTATTCCGACCTCAAAAAAATTACTTCAAAAAATAAATTTCATGCCACACACAATTGTTTGATTGCGAACTTCAAACCTTCAAGGCTGAGAAACTTTAAACTTGAAGAAGGAAAGGTTCAACAATTTTCAAAAACGCAGAGCAAGCAATTTTAAAAACGCACAGGAAAGCAAGCAATTTTAAAAATGCTATTTAAAGTTGCATGATCTCGCCAGCACCAATGGCTATATCCATATTGCATGATCTCGCCAACACCACTTGCTATATCCATTGACACCGTCTAAAGCACGGCCATTTGAAAGAAACACTGCCATCTGAAATCTGAAAAGTTTGGAAAGCCGTGCCCTAGCCTACTGCAAATCGCAAGTCAAACTGGCTGGAACCCTTGCATGGCCAAATCGCTAATGGCACTGGCGACACCACTGCATTCTGCCAATGGCAGTGGCATTTTCGCCACGTGTCGCAGCTAGGGCGAACTCGCCAATGAAAATGTTGGTTTGCATGCATTTTACGTACCAAAACAGCCCCATGTTGGAAATTCTTTTAAAAGAGACCCATTGGAGGAATTAGTTTGTAAAAGCAGCCCCATTAGGGCAATTTGCCCACCCTCATACTTACATGGATGCTTGTTAAGAAGATATCCACGAGTTATATATATATATATATATATATATATATATATATATATATATATATATATATATATTATTTTATATCAAAGACTTGGCCATAAAGTCATAGTGTTAAAGCAATAAGAAAAAAAATAGAGTAGAAGGACATTTGAAGGCAAAAATAAATCCACCTTACTTGGCATCACTATTTTTAATTAGCTTTGTTAGGAATAGAAATAAAAATCACTTTGCTCTTTTTTATAGGCTCACGTGGTTGACTTGCCTGAAAACGTTTGATCAATTAATTATTTTTACGAAAAATGTCTTACTGACCAATCTTTAGGACATTGGTTAAAAAATTGAAAAGAAAAAATATTGTGTGTAAAGATACATAAGATTGTGTAAAAAAAATCTTAAACAACATCATTTTACACATCTTAATAATTTTTTCTTTTTAATTCTTTGACTAGTGTCCTCAGTAACATTTATCTTTTAAAAATAGGCAAAGAAAACTTGTTAAGTGTATTCTAATCACATAAAAAGCATGCACACTTGTCCATACAGGGCTTGTCAAGACACATTTATCCCCTAATCCTACTCAATACATAACTAATGTCAAGTAAAAGCTGAGAAACCTACACACATCCACTGTTTTGTTGCCAAGTTTTGCACGGCCCCACAAACCCATTTGTCTGACATCATACAATTGATGAATATAAGGTACTTCCTGTAACCATGATCAGCATCACAACCTTTTGCACTAGTAGTGTGAGAGACTAACAGTCCATCTCCACCGCAATGTTTCACACACCTGACAACTCTGCCAAACCGAGTGAAGCAGTAAAATATGCATCATTTCAAGCACTTCATGAATCTCGAAGTCATGTAGACGACAAGAAAGTCACCTCAATGTTGTCACCATCACCATCACGACTGATGTTGCGACCCAGGTCATCTCGGGTGACACTTGACCTCTTGTCCATCATGGAGGAGCCTGTGACAACAATCCGAATTTTGGGTATTGAGATTCAACCTTACCTCCCACCACCACCTGGGTCTGTCCGAATTTTGGGTGTAGAGCTTCGACCTTACCTTCCACCACCTAGGCCATTGTTGGAAATCGACGCTCCTGTATCCAACGCAAACATGAAGCCACAACCCTCATAATTGGTCTACCCTGTTCCGAGAAGGAAGCAATTCGGATGGCAGAGCTGGATTTGAGTTTGAAGATTTAGGGAATTTCGTGTCTAAGGTTTTCAATCGAGTTTGCTTGAGACTTAATTGAGTTTTTACATTCTGTTTGTTTTTCTAATTTATGTTTCACAAGGCCTTGTGAATTTAGTCCAAGCTAATTCAAGTTGGTGATAGGTGGTGGATTTTCAATAATAATTATGTCCTTTGAAATAAATTTCAATCGATTAATTAATATGGTTTGGTAGTTGGTCATGTGTGTTAAAATCTGCTAGTTCTTTAATTTTGTTCTTCTTCACATTTGTAAATTCACTAAATTGTAACAAAAATTATACGTATTCCCTTACCCAAAAACAGGTTTAATCCCAAATAGTACATATCCTAATTGAAATTAAAAATGGTATACCACCAAGGTTTAGAATTTGGATCGCTGATGGACATATGAGAGAACAGCACCATGAATTATATGACGATGAATTGGATAGAACTAACACATACGCACAATTTTTTCCTTTCACATTAGAAAAATGACAACTTTCTGTGTCCTAGGAATAGTAACGCATATAATTTACAGCATTTTTTATGAGAAGTTAAGTTTTAGGCTACCAGAACATGACAGAAGTCTATTCAAACGGTTATAATGTCCAGAAAAGAAATCATTAAATATTCAGATCACTCAAAAAATTAAATTAAAATATTCACACAATTATACTTTGTTGAAACTGTCTGTTTAAATGAAATAAAATTAATGATATTAAAGACATTGACATTTAATATTAATTTCAAAACAATTAAACTGTTTAGAATAAGGGCATTTGAGTCCAGTAATTAATTAGCTTGTTTTAATATCATTTTTTTTATTACAATTTGTTTGAAAAATAACTTCCTTGCCCTTTATTATAGATATACACGTGGTTAACATGCATGTAGCTTCATCCAATTCTAACTCATGTTTTTTAACACTGGTTAGTGTGTTATGTGCATCCATGTCACACTGATCAAACTCAAAGGTTAATTTGGTAACACCTGTTTAGTAACATAATTTTATTGGAATGCTAATGATATGTTTGTAAATACACTCTACAACTGAAACTTATTCAAAATTATTAATTTTACCAAATCCTATCTTTAAATTAGTGTTTTTTAATAAATTTCAGTCAATTATAAAGAGATGTTGGAATGCTAGTGTCATTAAGAGTCTTCCTAACATTTTTACTTAAAATGATATATTTTATTACATTAAGTGATGACATGATTTAATGGAAAGATAGTCAATGAGAATGCTCATAGCATTTTTCTTAAAAATGATATGTTTTATTACATTATATGAATTAATTTTAATAAATCTAAAAAAGATGTATCATATTTGTTTATTCAATTTAGTCATGTTATAATGTATCATTTAGTTTATACCTAAAAAAAATATTCACACAAATATTTATATGTAATGATGTCTCTAAAAACTAGCAAATATACAAATATGTATATGTAATCTTTCTAAAGATTTTATATAATTTTATTTTTCATAACTTCTTTTCCACTTTGTTTTTTTTTCTTTCTTTGTATGAGATGAATTGATTTTGAGTCGATTTGATTCATTTTTAGTCCTGACTATAACTATTGTATTTGAAATGAATTCAAAAATCCAACTTATCTATTTATATTTGAAAAAAACGAAAAAAAAAAAAATCAATCCATCATATGTCCAAGTAACCAGCAAGTATTTGTCTTCCCATGATTATTTTCTATAATAACAGTAGCACACAAGACCCTTTTTAATTTAATTGTAACAATATTTTATAGATGCTGTCAATTAGAATATTGATCTATCATCTTCTATTTGAATTGGGCTCTCCATTTTATGGGACAAGCCAAATCAATGACTGAGTTAGATCCTTAGAAATGCTTTTCAGTTGAATGACGTTCATTCATGATCATACATATGTCTTCAAATTTTTAACGAATGCTTTATGAATAAAACCTCAAATGGATCACAAAAAATGAACAGATTGGTCGGATTGATTCTTGATAGAAGTAAATAATACTCGTGGTCCTTGAATTTAACATTTTTCCATTAAATCAATTCCTCAATTACTATATATATTAAGAAACATTAACTAAAAGGGTGATATCCCATGTTATGTTAAGTGCCTTGTTGGGTGTCTTCTGAGTTACACTCCATAACTTGTAGACCAATAAATTAAAATCACTTCATTTTTCTCTTATAAACATAATTTCTTCTTGTAATTATGATCCATATGGTTCTCTTCCTATGCTACATGAAATAAATATCATCTTAACTCTTTTTTTTTTGCACAGCAAAAGAGGGATATATATTAATATAAATCTGAATGTATGTTGTCAAGAAATGTGCGCAAACAATAACCAGACGTCGATTTACATAGAAGAGAAGTTTATTGGCCCACTTCTAAATAAATCCAGCAAACCACAAAAACTCAATTGTTGCATGTAATACAATTATAACAACAGAAAACACACATAGAATACTACATATCGCAACAACACAATACAAAGCTAGGGAAAAATAATCTTTTGTAGCAAAATCCCAATCTATTTTTTTTGTTTCTTTAAACTTTATTTCTCTATATATAGGAGTTTGCTATAACTTACACTCATTTTAAGAAGTAGTTAGCAAGCTATAATTACAAAACAAAAAAATACACCCACTTATTATTACAAATGATAAATATTTAACTTAATTCATCAATAAAAATATGGATTTAATAATGTTCACTTAACACTGTAGTTAGGAAATGGTTTCCTTTTGTTTGGTGCTACATCATTTTTCCATTAAATGCCCCAATGAGCCTTTGGTCACAACATACACTTCTGATTCTGGTTGCTGCCTAAGTAAAGATGGCTTCTTCTTTGTTGTATCAGGAATCACAAGGAATCACAAGGAATCAGAACCTTAAGCTCTGGGCTGCTGAATTTTTTTCTCAAAACTGAAACATAAATGGGGTAAACATATAGTAAATCTAACATCTGCAAGAAGTCTGAATTTTACCTTGCAGTCTTTTACCAAAATAAAATTAGCGTCAATCAGTCTTTTCCTTGCAAATATATTACTGAATTTCATCTTTAAAGACTTCTATTTGAATCAATTATTATCTTATATCAAATATGGTTTGTCAAATCTTTTTGAGAAAAAAAAGCTAGGAATGAGTGCAGTAACCATCTTCCAAGTCCCAGACGAGGACCTTCCTATCAACTCCACTAGTGTTGGAAACTTTGATAATAGCAAGTGCTAGTGACTAAAGGGAAGAAGAAAAGATCATAGAATATGCAAGGAAAAAAAGAAAATCCCCTACTGATTTCCTTCATGAGATAAAAAAAAGGCAGATGAAAATGAATGGGAATCGATAAAGTTTTTTTCTTCGATAAAGACATTCTGCTAACCCTGCTTATAGGAACCCATCCCTTTTTTGTTATAAGGTCAACTTCTTTCATTATTATATATATGAGAATAAGGGCTAATAACAGATGATAAAAGAAAAAATTCAACCAATATATAACTGAGGTATTTGTGTGACCTTAATAACCTGGGATATCGTTGGAGTTATACTTTGTTCTATCCCCAATCATCTTAAAAGAAATTATATTGTTCTTGGTTTTTTAAAGTATAATATATGCTAAATATATAATGACTCTTTCTTTTGTAAAAACTATAAAATGTAGTATTTCTATGTTCAAGTCCTGATAAAAAAAAATTTATTACATTTGTTCATCAATGGCATTATTTCTTTTTATTTCCATTCATCATGAGATTTTTAGAGGATTTGTGTTACTCTCCTTGTCATAGTGGAACCACATTGCTTTCATTCCATTTACTTATAGTTCTACAATTGATTTGATCCTGCAGACCTGCACTTTTGCATAGCACATATACCTTGACATTTTGTGTAGTTCAATTTTTAACATAACGACTTCTATTAGATTTTAGTTTAACCCCTGCGATAGAATTGGTACAAATGTGTTATGCCATTATTAGTCATTCATTAGACTTTTTTATCTGCCCAACTATAAACATTTTTTTATCAATGACATGGAACTTTATAGTAATAATATAACTGGGGAAATCCCACTCAAGCTTGGAAGTTTGACAAACTTGGTGAACTTGGATCTTTACATGAATGGCATTGTGACTGAAACAGTGAATCTATAGTTGTAGACAGATTTTTGAAACCTTGATCTGTTGACTTTTTTCATTTTAATTTAATTCATTTTACTAAGCCTGGTATTATTAAAATTTAAAACTAAAACTCTTACAAGTTAATTATAAACTTTCTCTAGTTTACTTTGAAGTGGTAATGCTCTATCATACAACCCCTTTACTTTCATTTTTGTCCTTTTGTGTCATCATTTTGCTTAGCGAAATTCTTGCTTAGTTGATATTAGTCACTGGATTAAGATTGCATGCCTTCAAAGATCATATTTATTACTCCCGTGGCTAGAAGAAGCAAACTTGTGTGACATGGAATTGTTGAAATATAAACTTGATTTGGGCCTAAATTAATTATTTGGTTCCTTGGACTTAGTTATTTTGGGCTTAAGTAATTATGGGTCATGTTTCTAGAGAATTCTTGTAGTGTTTGGAGTGTCTAGATATTTCTTATGGTTGTAATATTCTCTAGAATACTCTTTGGATCTCTAGAGTTGAGAACTCTCTAGAATTAGTGTGTCTAGAGTTCTCCTTAGAGTAGTATAAATAGAGATGTAATCCTACACATTTGTATCAAGCAAAAATACAAAGTTTTCTCCTCCATAAAGAATTCTCCTTCCTATCAAGTTTCTATTCAAAGTCTCCAATATTCCTAAACACTTTTCCTAAACATAAAAAGCCTTATTTCCAACAAATTGGTATCAGAGCTTCAAGATCCTCAAAAGATGGCGAATGGAGGTTTTCCTTTCCAAATGCCGATGCTCACAAAGAACAACTATGATAATTGGAGTATCAAGATGAAGGCGCTACTAGGAGCTCAAGATGTGTGGGATATCGTAGAGAATGGCTTCGAGGAGCAAGATGAAGCCTCGCTAAGCCAAGGTGTAAAGGAGACGTTGAAGGAGTCAAGAAAGAGAGACAAGAAAGCTCTCTTTCTCATTTATCAATCGGTGGATGAAGATACATTTGAGAAGATATCCAACGCAACGACGGCCAAAGAAGCATGGGATAAGCTTCAAACTTGCAACAAAGGAGTTGAGCAGGTAAAAAAGATTCGTCTTCAAACTCTTAGAGGTGACTTTGAGCGTTTCTTTATGGAGGAGTCCGAGTCAATTTTTGATTATTTTTCTCGAGCATTGGCCGTAGTCAATCAACTTAAAAGAAATGGTGAAGATGTTGATGAGGTGAAGGTCATGGAAAAAATACTTCGAACTTTAAATCCAAGTTTTGACTTCATTGTTACCAACATTGAAGAAAAGAAGGATTTAAAGACCATGACTATTGAGCAACTCATGGGTTCCTTACAAGCATAGGAAGAAAAACAAAAGAGAAAAATTAAACAAAAGGAGACTACGGAGCAACTACTACAACTCAACATAAAGGAAGCAAACTATGCAAATTAGAAGAGCCAAAGAGGACGAGGTCGCGGCCAAGATCGTGGACGTGGACGAGGACATGGAGGAGAAGGAAGAGGTGGTTACAACAACCACTCCAACAAATTCAACAATGGAGAAAGAAGTTGGAATCCACAAGTAACAAGAGGTCGTGGAAGAGGAAATTCATGGTCGAGGTATGACAAATCACAAATCAAGTGCTTCAATTGCAACAAGATTGGTCACTACGCATCCGAGTGTAGATTCTCGAAGAAGGTTGAAGAGAAAGCTAACTTTGTAGAAGAAAAAGGCGGAGAAGAAGAAACTTTGCTACTCGCGTGCCAAAACAAATTTGAAGAGAAAAGAAACAAGTGGTACCTCTTGAACATTCAAAATGATGTGGCAAAGTGTCTCAAGGCTTGCTATACCGACTCTTCGTGGCTATGGCATCTACGGTTCGGGCACCTCAACTTCGACGGTCTAGAACGTTTAGCGAAGAAGGGGATGGTGAGAGGCTTGCCTAGCATCAACCACCCAGACCAACTTTGCGAAGGATGTCTAATTGGGAAGCAATTTCGTAAAAATTTTCCAAAGGAATCAACAACAAGAGCAACAAAGCCGCTAGAGCTCATACACACCGATGTCTGTGGACCAATCAAACCCAATTCATTTGGTAAGAATAAGTACTTTCTCCTCTTTATTGATGATTATTCTAGAGAAACCTGGGTTTATTTCTTGAAGGAGAAATCAGAAGTGTTTGAAAACTTTAAGAAGTTCAAACCCCTCGTGGAGAAAGAAAGTGGTCTTTCCATCAAGGCCATGAGATCTGATCGAGGAGGAGAGTTCACTTCAAATAAGTTCAACAAATATTGTGAAGACCATGGAATCCGTCGCCCACTGACAGTGCCAAGATCGCCACAACAAAATGGAGTAGCAGAGAGAAAGAACCAGACCATACGTAACATGGTACGAAGCATGCTCAAAAGCAAGAAGATGCTGAAGGAGTTTTGGGCTGAAGCAGTGGCATGTGCAGTTTACCTAACAAACCGTTCCCCAACAAGAAGCGTGCATGAAAAGACACCACAAGAAGCATGGAGTGGAAGGAAGCCTGGGATCTCTCACCTCAAAGTGTTTGGAAGCATTGCCTATACCCATGTTCCAGACGAAAAGAGGACAAAGCTCGATGATAAAAGTGAGAAGTACGTGTTTGTGGGTTACGACTCAAGATCCAAGGGATAAAAGCTCTATAATCCAAATAGTAGAAAGATCGTCATAAGTCGCGACGTGGAGTTCGATGAAGAAGATTGTTGGGATTTGAGTGTTCAAGAAGATAAGTATGATTTTCTTCCTTATTTTGAAGAAGATGATGAAATTGAACAACCAATCATAGAGGAACATATTACACCACCTGCCTCACCAACACCAAGGCTGGATGAAACAAGTTCAAGTGAGAGGACACCGCGACTAAGGAGCATTGAAGAGATTTATGAGGTAACCACAAACCTAAACGACATTAACCTCTTTTGTCTTTTTGGTGATTGTAAGCCTCTAAGCTATCAAGAAGCGGCGGAAAACATAAAGTGGAAAGACGCCATGGACGAAGAAATCAAGTCAATCACGAAGAATGATACGTGAGAACTTACTACACTTCCACGAGGACACAAAGCAATTGGAGTAAGATGGGTGTACAAGGCAAAGAAGAATGCTAAAGGAGAAGTGGAGAGATACAAAGCAAGATTGGTGGCTAAAGGCTATAGTCAAAGACAAGGAATTGACTATGATGAGGTATTTGCTCCTGTTGCTCGTCTTGAAACTATTAGACTGATCATTTCTTTGGCAGCCCAAAATAAATGGAAGATCTATCAAATGGATGTGAAGTCAGCCTTCTTGAATGGTTTTCTCGAAGAAGAAGTCTATATTGAGCAACCACTGGGCTATGAAGTAAAAGGGCAAGAAGAAAAAGTCTTGAAGTTGAAGAAGGCGTTGTACGGTCTCAAGCAAGCACCGAGAGCTTGGAATGTTCGAATCGACAAATACTTTCAAGACAAGAACTTCATCAAGTGTCCATATGAGCATGCGCTCTATATCAAAGCGCAAAGTGGAGATATTTTGATTGTGTGTTTGTATGTAGATGACTTGATCTTTACAGGGAACAATCCAAGCATGTTCGAAGAGTTCAAGAAAGATATGCCAAATGAATTTGAGATGACGGATATAGGGCTCATGGCATATTATCTCGGCATCGAAGTAAAACAAGAAGACAAAGGAATTTTCATCACCCAAGAAGGCTATGCCAAAGAAGTCCTTAAGAAGTTCAAGATGGATGACGCCAATCCAGTTGGCACCCCGATGGAATGTGGCAGCAAGTTGAGCAAGCATGAAAAAGGAGAGAATGTGGATCCAACTCTTTACAAAAGTTTGGTTGGAAGTTTACGTTACTTGACATGTACAAGGCCGGATATTCTCTATGCTGTAGGAGTAGTAAGTCGCTACATGGAAGCTCCAACCACAACTCACTTCAAGGCGGCAAAGAGAATCCTTCGATACATCAAAGGTACAACAAACTTTGGCTTGCACTATTACTCTTCTGACAATTATGACATTGTTGGCTATAGTGATAGCGATTGGAGTGGAGACTTGG
Organism: Glycine max; assembly: GCF_000004515.6. NCBI lineage: Eukaryota > Viridiplantae > Streptophyta > Magnoliopsida > Fabales > Fabaceae > Glycine > Glycine max. The sequence continues at coordinate 19,848,354 of NC_038245.2, read as the reverse complement.
ATGATAGAAAGAGCACTACTGGTTTTGTGTTCTTTATGGGAGATACTGCTTTCACTTGGATGTCAAAGAAGCAACCAATAGTCACACTATCAACTTGTGAAGCCGAGTATGTCGCTGCCACATCATGCGTTTGTCATGCAATTTGGCTAAGGAACTTGTTGAAAGAGTTAAAAATGCCACAAGAAGAACCTATGAAAATATGTGTTGACAATAAATCAGCACTCGCTTTGGCAAAGAATCCAGTCTTTCATGAAAGAAGTAAGCACATCGACACCCGTTACCACTTCATAAGAGAATGCATTGAGAAGCAGGAGGTAAAGTTGAAGTATGTGATGTCTCAAGATCAAGCTGCCGACATTTTCACAAAGCCACTCAAGTTGGAAACTTTCGTGAAGCTAAGAAGTATGCTTGGAGTCACAAATCAAGTTTAAGGGGGGATGTTGAAATATAAACTTGATTTGGGCCTAAATTAATTATTTGGTTCCTTGGACTTAGTTATTTTGGGCTTAAGTAATTATGGGTCATGTTTCTAGAGAATTCTTGTAGTGTTTGGAGTGTCTAGATATTTCTTATGGTTGTAATATTCTCTAGAATACTCTTTGGATCTCTAGAGTTGAGAACTCTCTAGAATTAGTGTGTCTAGAGTTCTCCTTAGAGTAGTATAAATAGAGATGTAATCCTACACATTTGTATCAAGCAAAGATACAAAGTTTTCTCCTCCATAAAGAATTCTCCTTCCTATCAAGTTTCTATTCAAAGTCTCCAATATTCCTAAACACTTTTCCTAAACATAAAAAAGCCTTATTTCCAACAGGAATGTTAGGGCTATGATTTGATTTACCTTTTATTATGAGCCTTGGTCTACTATAAATTGCTTCTTTGTTCTTTGTTTCTTTTATTTTAATACCAGATTGTGGAGGTGTGGAGTATGCAAGAAATAATGGTATCCTAGTTATATTGTTTCCTAAAACAAAGGACGAATCCAATGGATTATCTCCTAGTGACCTTGTTGATACACTAAAGTCAGATTATTTACTTCATTTTCTGCAATTGTATTTAACTTTACGTGGTTACGTTATTAACCTATAATACTATTCCAATTGTACACTAAAGTCACTTTACGTGGATCATCTCATTTTTAACCTATAATACATTATTATCCTATAAAAACAAAAAGACTATCCTTGGAGCCACGGATAGAGCTAGTAGTTGCAAGAAACAAAGCAAACGACGGGTAACTCATTTATGTTAGAAATTCTGTTATTCTTGTTTTTGTTGTCTAGGGAGTGTATTTTTATTATCATGGATAGTCTGTAACTATGCTAATTTCTATTGATTTTTTGTCTTCCTACTTCCTATTGATTTATAAAAATAGAAGACTATCCTTGGAGCCACTAATAGGACAAGTATCTAAGTTCAACTACTGAATTCCATAGATGGCATCATTTAGTTAACTATTTGTAAATGTAATAGTAATTCCAATATAAATATATATTGTATCACTAAAACTGCTTGGGACTGGTTATGTTTTGAAGGATAAATTATCTTTTTAATTCATAAATTACTTACATTTTTTGGTTTTAGTCCCTAAACTTGTCAAGTCTATTATTAGTCCCTTAACTTTTTGTTCATCCTTAATTTTAGTCCTTTAACATTTTTCCATCGTTACTTGTAATCCTTTTAAGGGACTAAAATTAAGAACGGAAAAAAAATTAAGGGACTAAACATCAAAGACAAAATAAAAAGTTAAAGACTAAAAATTTGATTAACAAAGTTTGGGGGACTAAAAACAAAAATTTTAAAAAGTTTAAGGACTAAAAGATAGTAAATCCTACTTTGAATTACAGGTTGAGTTTATTATAAGAACCAAAAAAACATTTTAATAAAATGACAATTTACATCGGTTTTGTCAAAATTGATATTCAAATGTGTTATACAAGATCGATATGTGTTATACAACATCCGTTTTAACCAAAACCAATGTGGCATAGTACATTTCAACATCGTTTTTGACAAATCCAATATCGTATAGCACATTCAACATCTGTTTTACTAAAATGGATGTTGTATATGATTTTTAACATCAGTCTATAGAAATCACTTTACATATTATACAGTTTTGACCACAAATTAGTAGGGGTGGTCATAGTTTGGTCATTTAAATAACCATAACTATAACTAAAAAATATTGAGATTATAAGTATTTATAATAACTATAACTACTTATAATTTGCTATAACTGGTTATTGATTTTAAAAACTGGTTTGATCAGCGTTTTTTAATATACTTTCTTTGGTCTGAAATATACAGAAAAAAAAAACATATTTCATGGTCTCAAATATAAGAAAATTAAAACTAACTTTACCTTATTTAATGATGTTATCTTTAAAATATCTTTCATTTAATGGAGATGTTAGTTTCAATGACTTTTTCTCATCTTGATATCAAACTCCAATGAAGGGTAAATTGAAAAAATATAAATTTAATTGAAATTTATGCAATTAAATGTGGTTAACTAACTTTCTTATTAGTGTATCATTTTTTTTCTTATATTTGAGACCAGAGATAATAATTAATTTTTTGAAATAAAAATAAATTATATCTAGATAAGTTATATAACCGGTTATGGATAAATATAAAAATAAGTAATTTGAAATAATCATTTCTATAAAACTAGTTATAGTTTTATAACTACTTTTATTATTATTATTATTATTATTATTATTATTATTATTATTATTATTATTATTATGAAAGCAGGAAAAAAGTAGATTGAATATGGGCATTTGAGGGGGACAATTAATCCCTCTTATTTGGTATCACTAATTTTATTAGCATTGTCACACACTTTTTTTTTTTAAATAGGAAAAGAAATTTTATGAAAACATTCTGATCTTATTTCATGATGTGCAACGATTTACAACAGGCAACAAAATTATAACATTTACACATGTCCCAGTCCCACAAATAAGATACAAAGCATTCCCATTTGTCAATACAATAGGTTTGTCAAGTTACATTAATTTATCCCCAAATACTTCTTAATTAATAACTAATACGTCAAGCAAAAGTAGCTATATATATGACAGTAAAAGGTTGTTTTGAGTGACTAGAACCCCAAACACATCCAATGCTCTTTTGCCAAGTTTGCACTCCCAACACATTAAGTTTGTAGCACTTGTAGTTTGAGAATGCATCACAACCAAAATGACTGACGACAACTCTACCACGTTGAGTGAAACCATAAAGTTAATACTTTTAGACGACCATAGCGTCACTTCTGTGTTGTCATCACCATCACTGTTAGAACAAAGGATGAAAGTTTGAAAAAAAAAGGAAAAAAAAAAGAAAAAAAAAGCTTCAAGTCTCACATCGCTCAGGATAAACACTTGAATAGTGTTTCACTCCCTATATATAGAGAGTTCATTTCTTCATTTTTCCTTGTCCCAGTTGAGAAGCATTTCCTCAACTTTTATTTCTCCCTCCCATTTTTCAACCGATGCATTTCCGGCAAACTTCTCCCTCTTTCTTTCTGTCGCTCTATAATTTCTGTTGGCTGTAAGAGTGACTTTTTAAGTCATAATTTCGGTTGGCTATAAGAGTGACTTTTTAAGTCATATTTTTGGTTGGCTATAATAGTGACTTTTCAAGTCATATTTTCGGGTGGCTTTAGAGTGACTTTTCAAGTCATACAAGAGGGTGTAATTCTAGAAAGGTTTCCTCAGTGCAGTGGGAATCTTATACAGTGATCTGGGATGTTTTATCCTGGGGACTTTGTGGTTGATAGTCTGCTTGCACAATTTTTGGTAGTGCCACGAAACGTCTTAAAGAAAGCGACATTGTCCGCGACTCAGCCAATAATTTTTTTGGTTTGCCATAAACTATTGTTACAACAATTTTAAGACGGTTTCGATTCAGCTATGGCTACCGTAGATATTACTGGCTCAAACAACAATGACCTCAACAAACCTTTTAGGTTTGAAGGGTATCATTTCAAACGTTGGCAACAAAAGATGATGTTTTCTTTAACTATGAGAAAAGTTGTCTATGTTTTGAACACCGATATTCCAGTGGTACCTGAGGATGCTGAGAAGGAAGTGAAGGATAAAATGACTATGGAATTAGCTTTCTGGAATGAAAATGATTACCTATGCAAGAATTTCATTCTGAATGGGTTAGCTGATGATCTCTATGATTATTATAGCCCATATAAGTCTGCCAAATTAGTTTGGCTGGGTTTGGAAAAGAAGTATGATACTGAGGAAGCTGGGACTAAAAAGTATGTTGTTAGCCGCTACCTCAAGTATCAAATGACTGATGATAAATCAGTAGAGTCTCAATCCCATGAGATACAGAAAATTGCTCATGATATCATATCAGAGGGTATGGCATTGGATGAGCAATTTCAGGTTGTTGTCATCATAGACAAACTGCCTCCTGGCTGGAAGGATTTCAAAAAGCTTCTCAGACACAAGACCAAAGAATTCCCTTTGGAGTCTCTGCTCACACGTCTGCACATTGAGGAAGAGGCACACAGACAAGATCAGAAAGATGAAGTGTTGGTTGTGTCTCACAACAACACTAAAAGGAAGAACACAGGTGCAGTTCTGAAGCCTATTGGCAAAAACTTTAAGAATCAGAACCGCAATGTGAGCAATACCTCCAACCGCAACAAGAACCCCCCAAGGGTCCAACATGCTAGACAACATCCACTTGCCAAGAATAATCCCGGTGAGTCATTCCTCTGCTACAATTGTGGCAAACCGGGACATATGGCACGTAAATGTAGAAATCCTTCAATGACAGGTGCTCCCCAGGCTAACATGACTCAAGAGCCATACATAGCTGTGATAACTGAGATCAATATGATTGGAGGATCAGATGGATGGTAAGTAGACACTGGCGCCTCCCGCCATGTCTACTATGATTGTGCTATGTTTAAAACATACACGAATGTTGAAAATAAGAAAGTGTTGTTGGGTGATTCCCACACCACTACTGTTGCTGGAACTGGAGATGTTGAACTGAAGTTTACCTCTAGAAAGACTTTGATTCTCAAAGATGTGATGCATACTCCAGAGATGAGAAAGAATCTGGTTTCTGGTTTTCTTTCAAACAAGGCTGGGTTTACTCAGACCATAGGTGCAGATTTATTTACTTTGACCAAGAATGGGGTATTTGTAGGGAAAGGGTACGCAATTGATGGCATGTTCAAATTGAATCTTGATATTAATAAAGTTTCTCCTTCTGCTTACATGCTGTGTGATTTTAATATCTGGCATTCTAGACTTTGTCATATAAATAGTCGTTACATATCTAACTTGAGTAACTTGGGTTTTATTCCAAAGCTATCTTCAAATCACTTTAAAAAATGTGTTTTTTGCAGTCAATCTAAAATAACTAAGAAATCACATAAATCAGTAGTTAAAGAATCTGAGCCATTGGATTTAATACATTCTGATATATGTGAATTTGATGGAATGTTGACCAGAAATGTATATCTTATGAAAAATAAAAGTGAAGCGCTTGACATGTTTAAGTTATTTGTAATAGAAATTGAAAATCAATTCAATAAGAAAATTAAGAAACTTCAAAGTGATAGAGGCACAGAGTATGATTCCAGTTTGCTTAATGAGTTTTATAATTTGCATGGAATCATGCATGAGACGACTACTCCATATTCACCTGAAATGAACGGTAAAGCTGAAAGAAAGAATTGAACTTTTATAGAATTAGTTGTAGCTACTATGTTGAGTTCTAGTGCAACATCTTTTTGGTGGGGCGAAATTTTGTTAATTGTTTCTTATGTGCTAAATAGAATCCCCAAATCAAAAAGCAAGACATCTCCCTATGAGATGTTAAAGAAAAGACAACCAAATTTGTCTTATTTGAGAACTTGGGGATGTCTGGCCTATGTAAGGTCTATGCTAATATTGGCAAAAATGTCACAGTTGTTTTTTTTTTTTTAAATAATGCTTTTATAACCATTCTTAAAAGCTGTTCAAGATAATGTATTTTTGTACTAGTGATAGAAATTTACTATTTTTTTTTGCCAATTTTTATTTTTTTTTGTAAAACTTCATTGCAAGAATTTTCAGCCATTTTTTTGTAAGGAAAAAAGAGATCAGTGAAAGAGATTGCATGGATTACTACAATCCTATTACCTATATAAAGTGTGATCACTTAGAGGATTGAACAATAAAGGAAAGAACAAATTAATTACATTAACACCTCCTCAGATTTTTCTAATTACACATAATACCCACTTATTGAACAATCTTCCTTACAGGGGATGTCAGTATAATATTTCTCAAATAATTATGAGAAGTTAGTGTAATATAAAAGTGAGTGCCAATTTAATATTTCAAATAGCTATGGAAGTTAGTGTAGATATAAAAAAAGTGATATTGTTTGTATTTCAAAAAATATCTCAAGACATGCCATTTAATTTAATATGTATTACACTTGGACCGCACAACATCAACCTTAATAGGTCATGTGATCTACACATGCTCTTTAATCATTTTTTATTGGGCAAAAATACCCTGATCTTCTTCTTTTGAACTTTGCAACTAGTAATGTTAGAAAAAAAGGGATGCATTAAAGAACGTTGCAAGGGAATGCACGAGATCCTAAATAGGACTTCATTTGTGAAACAATAGTTGTGTTTCAGATTTATTTTAAATTAATTTATATATTGAAATGTTATAAGCATGTTTGAGATCATATAATTGTGTTCTCTATCTCCCGATTCTTTGTTTTTTGGCATTTTGAGGTATTGGTGTTGGTGGATGCTGGGTTTGGTGTTTGAATGCAGTCTTGTGTTTATGTAGCCTTATGTCATTGTGTTCTCTTTCTCCTATTTTTTTTTTGTTGCTTTTAGGATGTTTGTTGAAATGTCTCAATCAAGGGATGATTCTTCTTCAAGTGTAAGATGTTGAGGATGAGTATGAAAAAAAGATGACAAAGCTTCTTTAGTAATTTGTGAATCAATGAATCATTTAATTGCTAATGAATCAATGAGACATTTTAAATGAATAAAATTTGGCTTTAAACAAATCTGACCTCTCTATTGATAGTTATTCTAATTTTAAAGCTTCTTGTTCAAAATGAATAAAATTTGGGAAAAAATGAAGATGACGAAGCTTCTTGTATAATTTAGTTAAAAATTGACCTTAAACGAGTAATATACATATTGATATTTTCACCTGGTAACATCCATACCTCATAAAAACAATTTTAATACCTCAGAGAGAAAAAATGTCACTAAAAATTATGTTACTTGAATTAATGGGCATCACTATATTTGTTGGTATTAACACGAAGCATAATCACTGAAACAAACCAAGTTAAATTATAGTGACACCAAATTACACTCACTACATGTTGGTGGTTGAATTCATAGGCAACACTATATTCTGGTGGTTAAATTTAATATTCACAGGTGCCACCTTACCACAATATTACAAATATTAAGTGCAATAAACCACATATATAGTGCACTACATTCCAACACTTGAAATATTACAAATTTTCTACTAAAATATTGCATGGAAATAAACCACGTTGTATTAAGTGTATAATTTTGTCTTTACATAGGCAATAATCAAAAGCATTAGTGTTTCAAAAAAAAACATCAAAGATATAGTATCTATTATCCCAAAAAAAAAAAAACTCATGCACAAGTATTGTTATACCAATTTCTATAATTCCCCCCTGCACAACTGTACTAAGTTGAGGCCAATCCACAAAATACAAGCATTTTGATCATTAGGAATTGCCTCTCCACTCGTTGCACCTTCAACAGTTGATTTCTATAATGAAAAAATTAATATGATAATAATTGTAGTTGATCAATTGGTAACTATAAAATACCAACCAATAATCATAAAGTTTAAAGTTACTATACAACCTTTTTTCTTTGCTCTTTTTCACTGGAGCCCTTTGACAAATCCAAGAGTTTTGTGCAAACTCATTACAAGTGGAACACCTGAGAGTGTTTGATCTCTTAGCCTCTTGTGTTCCTGAAGGTCTCTCAACATGAATCTTTTCTCTTGCTTTTCTAGGTCTACCTGCCATCCTTTTTAAAGCTGGAGCATCTATATTGGGATAGCCTCCCTTATTAGTAACATCAAGCTCAGGCATTGGATGAATAATTCCAGCATAATTAAATATTAGCATAGAAATAGAGAACATTCTATGACTATACTTCTCAAATTTGTCCCTCTTATAAGCAATGCATGTCGAAGCATGTTTACATGGCAAGCCAGTTATCTGCCAATATTTACAGCCACAATAACTATCTTTCAACTTTACCACAAAATTAGTAAACTCATTCTTTACCTGATACTCATCATTGCCACCATGTGTGACAACACAATACCTCCCATCTTCCACAATTTTATCCAAGACACTTTTGACCCTAGGGGTAATAGTAAATTGGTAAGTTGCAGCCTTGTCTCTCCTATTGTCAAAAAGTGTCATTAATCTACAAATTATAGATTACATCATTGATAGGACAGTCTATTTCCTATCGTCCCAACCCAAGCATTAAACACTTCGCAGAAGTTGTTTGTTACATTGTCACTCTTGCATTGAGGGTCAAATGTGTGCCTAGCCCATGTATGCTTTGGTATGTCTTTATGTAATAGCCAATCAGCAGGTTCTTTACTCAATTTCCTTATAGCACTAATAGCTTTTTCAAACATAAATTTATTATATGCCATAACACTGTTAGAGATAGGGGGAGCAACATGGTAAAAACCCTAAGGTTAAAGCTTGAAGTGGAGTTTTTAAAGAAATTTTGGTTTTTACATGCCTAATTCCTTTGAGTGACATTTGTATTGGTTATTATCTTGATTGACGGATCTTAGTACATTTGATATATGTTTTGCATCATACATCATCATTGTTTAGGTGAAGGAAATTTTCTAAGTTAGAAAAATTTCTTCAAAGGAAAAAACTCTCTATTTTAATCGATTACAACCAACTGTTTGAAGCTTGTAGAGTTGAGTCTCGTATTGGTTTAATCAATTACATATATCTCACAATACATTACACTGTTATTTGAGACAATGACTAATTTAGTCAAGAGTCTCTGCTTTAATCGATTACCAAGTGGATTAATCGATTATTATTTCTCTCTCATTAAGTTGTTTAGATGTTAACAAGAACACATTACTACAAAAGTCATTTACTACGACGTACCAACAAGGACGGTCCACAGAAAAATGGCATAGAATCTTTAGATTGTAAGTTCAAGGACGGTTATTTTAAAAACCCGTCTTTGAATTGTTATGTTTTTTTCTCTCTCTTATCTTATCTTCTCGGGTACACTACTAACCCTTCATTTTCCCCTAACCTTTCATTTTCCTCTCTCATTGTTGCCTTGTATCTCCCTTTCTCTTTGTCGTTTTCTATCTCTGGCAGAGGACGGCATGGGTGGATGTGGACCACGAGCTTCACTCCAATGACCTCACCACCTCACGTGCCACCGCCTAAGTGTCATGTCCCTCACTCTGCGTGCAATTCGAGCAACGCCACTGCCCACAGAAGTGACGAAGTGGATGCATCTTGCGCCGCGAAGAGGAAGTCGAAGAGGTAGCCACTGATCTCGGTGTTGGTGGAGAACGGCTGCGGCATGTCTCCGGCGAGCTTGGCCTCCTTGATTTCCCTGAGCGTGTCTTGCATCCAGTAATCGATGAGGCACGAAGGCTCTTCCACTAATGTCTGCATCCTCGTTTTGCTCATCTTGGTGCACATGCCTAGGGCTTCGACAAGCCGGTCCACGACGAGCCTCACGTTCTGAAATGACTATCTTTGTGCAATGGAGGTACTTCTGGTTTTTTAACGTTTAATCAATCTTCATTTTGTTGATATTGTTGTTTTGTCCAAAGAGTGTTTACACAATAAGCTTGAATATAATGAAACTTGTAACTTAACAAAGCTAAGATTCACTCATTTCTCGCAAGTTTCCTTCATCCATTAAAGTTGATAGCGCTACACATGGCCGTTACTGTGAAAAGAGAGATAGTGGGAACTCTAAACACTTTTTGTAGCATATCTTCATAGAACTACAACTTGCCAGTGTCGTCTTGCGCTCAAAGTTGACTTTAAGTGTACAAATCAAATATAACGTTAACAACATAAGACAAAAGGAATCAAGAATATTAAGACAAGACAATTTAAATCTTCCCTTTTGTGCGTTGTGGCACGAGTTGCTTATTGAACCTATGGACGCTACTTTCTGATGATTGCTTTCTGTACTTAAGGATAGAGTAATTGTTTCATTGCCTTTGTACTATGAGCGAAGTGTCAAAGCACTTTTCTTCTGAGGACTGGATGTTGAGGCAGTATCGCCCAATGACTATACATTGGCTATCATCCAAAACCTTTATTTTCATGCTTTTTGCTTGTATCTCATAGAGATAGATGAACCTGTAACTTAAAAATGAAAGGTTAATATATAAAATTTATACTTTTTTAACATCAAAACCTTAGGGATTTCATTATTTGATACAATCGAATGTGACTTGGACACAACCAGACTTAACAATTTCCATAGAAATTAATTAACCATACTTTTGTGGATATAAATGCAAGTACAAATACTTTACTACACACCTCATTCAGACTGACATCTATTATACATATAATTTCACATATGAAAATAAATTCTAAAAATGGTTAACCATGACATCCTTAATCTCATGAACTTCCTCTAGCTACCAATCCCACTCCTTCAATGCAATCAATCAATTCTTACGGTAATGTTATTTCAAAGAAGAATGAAAGAACATAGAGTTTTCATTACCCTCATAAATCCATCCCACCCTATATTTTTGGGCCATTTCTTCAACAATCTCCAAAATTCTTTAGAAAGAATCAACCTCCTCCCTCCTACATCTTCAACCCTCACACACAACCTTGTATTCACCACCTCCAGCTCCTCCACTTTAGAATTTATATTAGCACCCAAACCATCGAACACCTCCACATGCCAACCCTAGAGTTTTGTTTTTAGAAGTTTTAGCTTCTCCTTAAACAAACTTTTTCCAATCGTCTCCAAATCCTCATCTTGACATCACCAAATCTGCCAACAATTTTCTTTTCTAGCTCATTCAAAGAGCAAGATGAGTGTATATTGATTAGATCACAATTGTTGCCATTGAGATTCCATACTACGCACAACCCAACAAAACCTTCACCAATATAAGAATACCTCGTTGAAAACAAAAATTCCTCCCCATAGACCGCCCCTCTAAAGGTTTGGCATGCCAATCAAAATCAGAACCACTCCAAATATTATTCAACTTACCTTCACTAAAAACCTCAAACTTAATTAGTCTCCTTGAAGAAGCAAATGTCAATGTCTTTTTTACATATTAGGGATCAGAATCTAGCATGTTTGCAGCAATCCCTAATGCCCTTAACATTAAGGGACATAGTCTTCATATATATATATATATATATAACCTTGCTCCCCCCCCCCCCCCCACCTCTTTGGACCATATGATTGCGGTAAGCTCCATATCTTGGATATGCTAAACATAAAAACCATTAAGGTGACTCCCTTCTAGATCAAGAACCCTAGCCAATTCCCATAACCTCCAAGCTATCTCATCATTATATAACTGTAGGATTTTTCTACTACTCTCCAAACTTATAGCTTTCGCCACCAACATTTCTCCCACCATAATAGGATGCCTAGAATTTGAACAACCATGTGTTTACACGAGTAGGTTTTTTATATTTACTCTTCTTAAAGAATATAGATATGTAATCATAAAGGTGACATTTGCTTATATTTTAAAAAATATGTTGTGCTTAAATTTTGTACATTTGATTTAAAAATGTAAGCTCCTAAACCAACAGTTGGATTAATGAGATTCCATTTTTAAAGAGCAATAAGTTAAAAATGACTAACCCTAGGAGTGAGTTGATCTTACAAATATAGTCACAAAATTTAGGATTGAGTATAGATCATAGAGTATTTTGTTAGACGACAAATAAGTTAGAACCACAAACCCTTACTATTTGTCTATAAATGTTCCTCCATATATATTTCTTTCAATGCAATCACTTAAATTAAAATGATAACATTTATTTATTATAATATACGAAAAATTAGTTACTCTCGTGATTATGAGTATATAGGTATTTACTAGATGTAGATAACAACAATAAAGGTACAGTCTTCGAGAAAATATTGAGGGAATAGAACTTGTCATTAACTTCAAATTTGTTCTTTTAAAAAAAATTATTGACTAGATGATGAATATTTTGTTATTTCATTAGATGACAAATTAAACAAAGACCGATACCATTTTCACTTGTCTATAAATACTCTTTCATTTTCTTTAGGAGCTATAACTAAAATTAATATGCAGTGATAATCCTTGTTACTTACAATATATGACAAATTAGGAGTCATTTTTTCAACAATTCTTTTTGTATTTGACTTTATACAACTATTGTCTATAGATATGATAACAACTTAATTAAGCGCAAGTAAGGTACAATTGTTATGAGTTTTTTTCTCCCTTTAGGATACTTTTGGAAGCTCAAAGGGGAAATTAAACTAAAAGTTAAAAAAAAAACTATTGGTCAAGAAATTCCTATCTCCTTTATTTATTTTACTTAAAGTGTGAAATTCAAAATTCATGGAACTTTGCACTGTTTAAAACAATGAATTTGATGGATTATGTGATAATTCTTTATTTTCTTTTCTTTATTTGTAAAAAACACATACTAAAAGCAAGTTTATATATAACCTTTTTTTCTTCTCCCTACTCCTCCATCTTATAGTTCCTTAAAGATATCGGATAAAATTGAGGACATTAAATACTTGTGGCTTATATTTTTCTTAATATATTTGGAAACAAAACTTTTAAAAAATTGTACCTAAGAGAAGTTAGTGTTATATTCAATTAGTATATACCACGATGCATTTACAACTCTGAGCCTACATGCCAGGAGCCTAATGTTTATTAAATTTAGGCAATGAATAAGGATGATAATATTGGATAGAGTAGAAGTGTACATGTGTGTATATAGATATTGGATAGGGCCTAGGGCTAAAATGGCAGCTCTAGATATAATCCTCTGAAGCTTGGTGCCAAAAAGGTTGGTCTGAAGCCATTGGTGAAGTTTTTTCTTTTTTGGTCTGAATCATAAGTATTTTCACTGGAGGCAATTTTGTTCGAGCTGGGTAGCACCTCTATGGGAGGCAAAGTTCTTCCTTCAAGTATTTAACGTAGTATTATATCCATGACTCAAATTTAAAACCTCTAGTTAAGCTGAAATAATCAAGTTAGTTAAGCAACTTTTGAAGTTTATTCCATAAGAGTGAAATATAAGGAATATTGCATAATAGCAATAGCACTAGGTAATTTGTAGCTTAATGAAAACGTCTATTCAATCTCAAAATATTTCCCCATTTGGTCTTGCTGCAACACTTATAGAAGAAAGCTTCATTTATATTTCACAATCACATTTAGCAACTCAGTGGATAGGTTGTGGATTGATAGAACATAAGTAATGTAAAGGAAATATAGTACTTTACTAGAAGGAAAATGATTGTTGAACATATAAATGTGCATGACCAAGTTAGCTAAAAAATGAATAAATTAAAATTATAGGTTAAGTAATGTCTATTGCTTTTATTTATTTAATATAAATGTGCATGACAAAATTTGTAGAACTTTGTAATTAATAAATAAGGCATTTGGAGGATTATCTGATAATTCTTCATCATTTACTTTTCTTTATTTTCAAATACTTATACAAAAGTCATGTTTATATTTAACCATCTTTTCTTGTCCATATTCCTCCATTTTATGACCCAACTTGGGTGCTTTATGTTGTGATGGGTGGAAAAATTTTAATATATTATTTTACTTATAAGTTTTTTTAACTGAGTTATATACTAGACTTTCAATCGATGCTCTTGTGACAAATATAACACCAAATTCATCCTAGATAAAAGTAAATGACACATGTGGTCCCTGAATATAAATTTGTTCCATTAAGTCAATCCTCTAGTTAGTCTCTGTTATGATTTTTTTTCCGTCTAGACCATAGATATCCTCCATTGGAAGCCATGTTGTTAAAATCAAGTAAAACCACTATCAACAACAAAAATATCCCTCCATGCATTTAACACAACTGGATAACCTCATATTGTAAGTAGGGAAGACAATTGGGAGGGTATGGGTAGTAATCTTCCCACACACCCTCATAAGCCAATTGACCTAATGGGGGTAGTTTTACAAACTATTTCTCCATATAGGTCTGTTTTGAAAGATATTACGAGGGGGTGCTATTTTTTACGTGATTTTAAATATGTTGTTGTATGTTTCTCATTTGAATTTGACACTTAATCTATCGTATGCAGTTTATTAAGGATTACTAATGGATACAGTTTATGTCGGGCATCAAACTATAAAAATAAATAATGTTAAAAAAAAACTAAAGTAGACAAACGAAAATAACTAATGTTACTAGGCTTAGGGTTTAGGGTTTAGGGGTTAGGGGCTTAGGGTTAGGGTGAACAATTCTTATTGGTTGAAATGATAAATGTATTCACCTATTTTTTTATTTAATAAATTATACATTCTGCTGGGTGAACAATTCTTACTGGTTGAATCATGTTGTTGACTTCATCGTTTGTATCAGATATACTGTCAACACTATCATCTTCGTCTAAAGACTCTTCAACGTTTGAGTTAGACACAAGATAATCATCATCATCATCTTCATCACCATGTAAATTGCTCACATTTCTTGGCGGTTGCGCCTCATTATTAGATAAATTATTTCCACATGATGTAAGAGAATTTGCAGAATGAAACATAGAACCACCAGCCACATCCTTTTCTATGTATAATTCCAGATCTGACATTTGATCTTGTTGTTGAAAACTTTCGAGTATGGTTTCAACATCTTTGTCATCACAAATTTGCAAAGCAACATATTTTCCAGAAACTAAAAATCTACAACTGATAGCATAAATAATTTTATTATTTTCTAACTTTACCTTATCTCCAATTTTTTTTTCAAAGCATTGAAACTAATTCTACGTTTAATATGAATCGCTTTTTTATTGCCTTCAAATATTACACCATCATTCTCTTCATATACCCTTCCAATGAAATACAACACTGTTATAACCGAATTCATGATGTACCTACAAAAACAATATTTTAAATAATTAATCATAATAATAATAAATTCAAAATAAAAAAATCTAATCACAAAAAGTCTCTTTACTGGAACTCCACATTAAAACTTTATTCTAAAAAAATTATTAACTTCAAATAGATATGATGACAGAGACTTAAAAAACTTGAACGATTTCAAGGTAGTAATTTTAAAGGCAAAATAAACCGTCAACAAAGTTACTATTATAAATAATTAATCTTAACAATAATAACTTAAAAATAAAAAAGGTAATTAAAAAATTACTACCAATAGATTAAAATAAATATGATGCCAGAAACTTAAAAGTAAAAATTTAAAAAGGCAGAACAAAGCAACGCTTTCAAAGTAGACATTTTAATTACATTACAAAGCATCAACGAAGTTATTATTATAAAGGCACACAAACAAAGCATCAACACCAAACTAATCTAATTAAAAAAATACTACACACTTCACATTGAAAATTTTTTCCGGACTCAAAATACTTACTTCAAATAAATTTGATGCCAAAATTTTTTTTGATTTTAAACACGGTTGAGGTTGACGGCTCGTAAATTTTTAACACACACGAACAAACCATGAACACCAAGCTAATCTAATTAAAAAAATACTACAACTTCATAATAAAATTTTTTTTCCGCACTCAAAATACTGACTTCAAATAAATATGATGCCACAAATTTTTTTGATTTTAAACACAGTTGAAAGTAGAAGGCTCGTCAATTTTTAACACACTAACAAAGCATCAACACCAACCTAATCTAATTAAAAAAAAATACAAGAAACTTGATATTCAAAATTTTTTCCGGACATAAAATATTTTCTTCAAATAAATATGATGACACAATTTTTTTTTTAATTTTAAACAAACTTTTAGTTCAACCCTCGCAAATTTTTAACACACACGAACAAAGCATCAAATATAAAGCTAATTTAATTAAAAAAATAATAATAAAAACTTCACATTCAAACTTTATTACGACCACAAAAAAATTACTTCAAAAAATAAATTTTATGCCCCACACAATTGTTTGATTGCGAACTTCAAACTTCAAGGCTGAGAAACTTTAAACTTGAAGAAGGAAAGGTTCAACAATTTTCAAAAACGCAGAGCAAGCAATTTTAAAAACGCACAGAAAAGCAAGCAATTTTAAAAATGCTATTTAAAGTTGCATGATCTCGCCAGCACCAATGGCTATATCCATATTGCATGATCTCGCCAACACCCACTTGCTATATCCATTGACACCGTCTAAAGCACTGCCATTTGAAAAAAGCACTGTCATCTGAAATCTGAAAAGTTTGGAAAGCCGTGCCCTAGCCTGCTGCAAATCACCAGTCAAACTGGCTAGACCCCTTGCATGGCCAAATCGCTAATGGCACTGGCGACACCACTGCATTCTGCCAATGGCAGTGGTGTTTTCACCACGTGTCGCAGCCAGGGCAAACTCGCCAATGAAACTGTTGGTTTGCATGCATTTTACGTACCAAAACAGCCCCATGTTGGAAATTCTTTTAAAAGAGACCCATTGGAGGAATTAGTTTGTAAAAGCAGCCCCATTAGGGCAATTTGCCCACCCTCATACTTACATGGATGCTTGTTAAGAAGATATCCACGAGTTATATATATATATATATATATATATATATATATATATATATTATTTTATATCAAAGACTTGACCATAAAGTCATAGTGTTAAAGCAATAAGAAAAAAATAGAGTAGGACATTTGAAGGCAAAAATAAATCCACCTTACTTGGCATCACTATTTTTAATTAGCTTTGTTAGGAATAGAAATAAAAATCACTTTGCTCTTTTTTATAGGCTCACGTGGTTGACTTGCCTGAAAACGTTTGAATAATTAATTATTTTTAAGAAAAATGTCTTACTGACCAATATTTAGGACATTGGTTAAAAAATTGAAAAGAAAAAATATTTTGTGTAAAGATACATAAGATTGTGTAAAAAAAAACTTAAACAACATCATTTTACACATCTTAATAATTTTTTCTTTTTAATTCTTTGACTAGAGTCCTCAGTAACATTTATCTTTTAAAAATAGGCAAAGAAAACTTGTTAAGTGCATTCTAATCACATAAAAAGCATGCACACTTGCCAATAAAGGGCTTGTCAAGACACATTTATCCCCTAATCCTACTCAATACATAACTAATGTCAAGTAAAAGCTGAGAAACCTACACACATCCACTGTTTTGTTGCCAAGTTTTGCACGCCCCCACAAACCCATTTGTCTGACATCATACAACTGATGAATATAAGGTACTTCCTGTAACCATGATCAGCATCACAACCTTTTGCACTAGTAGTATGAGAGACTAACAGTCCATCTCCACCGCAATGTTTCACACACCTTACAACTCTGCCAAACCGAGTGAAGCAGTAAAATATGCATCATTTCAAGCACTTTATGAATCTCGAAGTCATGTAGATGACAAGAAAGTCACCTCAATGTTGTCACCATCACCATCACGACTGTTGTTGCGACCCAGGTCATCTCGGGTGACACTTGACCTCTTGTCCATCATGGAGGAGCCTGTGACAACAATCCGAATTTTGGGTATTGAGATTCAACCTTACCTCCCACCACCACCTGGGTCTGTCCGAATTTTGGGTGTTGAGCTTCGACCTTACCTTCCACCACCTGGGCCATTGTTGGAACTCGACGCTCCTGTATCCAATGCAAACATGAAGCCACAACCCTCATAATTGGTCTACCCTGTTCCGAGAAGGAAGCAATTCGGATGGCAGAGCTGGATTTGAGTTTGAAGATTTAGGGAATTTCGTGTCTAAGGTTTTCAATCGAGTTTGCTTGAGACTTAATTGAGTTTCTACATTCTGTTTGTTTTTCTAATTTATGTTTCACAAGGCCTTGTGAATTTAGTCCAAGCTAATTCAAGTTGGTGATAGGTCGTGGTTAGTCTGGTAGTTGGTCATGGATTTTCAATAATAATTATGTCCTTTGAAATGAATTTCAATCGATTAATTAATATGGTTTGGTAGTTGGTCATGTGTGTTAAAATCTGATAGTTCTTTAATTTTGTTCTTCTTCACATTCGTAAATTCACTAAATTGTAAGAAAAATTATACGTATACCCTTACCCAAAAACAGGTTTAATCCCAAATGGTACATATCCTAATTGAAATTACAAATGGTATACGACCAAGCTTTAGAATTTGGATCGCTGATGGACATATGAGAGAATAGAACTAACACATACGCATAATTTTTTTCTTTCACATTAGAAAAACAACAACTTTCTGTGTCCTAGGAATAGTAACGCATTTAATTTACAGCATTTTTTTATGAGAAGTTAAGTTTTAGGCTACCAGAACATGACGGAAGTCTATTCAAACGGTTATAATGTCCAGAAAAGAAATCATTAAATATTCAGATCACTCAGAAAAAAATTAAATTAAAATATTCACACAATTATACTTTGTTGAAACTGTCTGTATAAAATGAAATAAAATTAATGATATTAAAGACATTGACATTTAATATTAATTTCAAAGCAATTAAACTGTTTAGAATAAGGGCATTTGAGTCCAGTAATTAATTAGCTTGTTTTGATATCATTTTTTTTATTACAATTTGTTTGAAAAATAACTTCCTTGCCCTTTATTATAGATATACACGTGGTTAACATGCATGTAGCTTCATCCAATTCTAACTCATGTTTTTTAACACTGGTTAGTGTGTTATGTGCATCCATGTCACACTGATCAACCTCAAAGGTTAATTTGGTAACTCCTGTTTAGTAACATAATTTTATTGGAATGCTAATGATATGTTTTTAAATACACTCTACAACCGATTGAAACTTATTCAAAATTATTAATTTTACCAAATCCTATCTTTAAATTAGTGTTTTTCAATAAATTTCAGTCAATTATAAAGAGATGTTGGAAAGCTAGTGTCATTGAGAGTCTTCCTAACATTTTTACTTAAAATGATATATTTTATTACATTAAGTGATGACATGATTTAATGGAAAGATAGTCAATGAGAATGTTCATAACATTTTTCTTAAAAATGATATGTTTTATTACATTATATGAATTAATTTTAATAAATCTAAAAAAGATGTATCATATTTGTTTATTCAATTTAGTCATGTTATAATGTATCATTTAGTTTATACCTAAAAAAAATATTCAGACAAATATTTATATGTAATGATATCTCTAAAAACTAGCAAATATAAATAATATGTATATGTAATCTTTCTAAAGATTTTATATAATTTTATTTTTCATAACTTCTTTTCCACTTTGTTTTTTTTTCTTTCTTTGTATGAGATGAATTGATTTTGACTCAATTTGATTCATTTTTAGTCCTGACTATAACTATTGTATTTGAAATGAATTCAAAAATCCAACTTATCTATTTATATTTGAAAAGAACGAAAAAAAAAAAATCAATCCATCATACGTCCAAGTAACCAGCAAGTATTTGTCTTCCCATGATTATTTTCTATAATAACAGTAGCACACAAGACCCTTTTTAAGTTGATTGTAACAATATTTTATAGATGTTGTCAATTAGAATATTGATCTATCATCTTCTATTTGAATTGGGCTCTCCATTTTATGGGACAAGCCAAATCAATGACTGAGTTAGATCCTTAGAAATGCTTTTCAGTTGAATGACGTTCATTCATGATCATACATATGTCTTCAATTTTTAACGAATGCTTTATGAATAAAACCTCAAATGGATCACAAAAAATGAACAGATTGGTCGGATTGATTCGTGGTCCTTGAATTTAACATTTTTCCATTAAATCAATTCCTCAATTACTATATATATTAAGAAACATTAACTAAAAGGGTGATATCCCATGTTATGTTAAGTGCCTTGTTGGGTGTCTACTGAGTTACACTCCATAACTTGTAGACCAATAAATTAAAATCACTTCATTTTTCTCTTATAAACATAATTTCTTCTTGTAATTATGATCCATATGGTTCTGTTCCTATGCTACATGAAATAAATATCATCTTAATTCTTTTTTTTTTTTTTGCACAGCAAAAGAAGGATATATATTAATATAAATCTGAATTTATGTTGTCAAGAAATGTGCACAAACAATAACCAGACGGTCGATTTACATAGAAGAGAAGTTTATTGACCCACTTCTAAATAAAGCCAGCAAACCACAAAAACTCAATTGTTGCATGTAATACAATTATAACAACAGAAAACACACATAGAATACTACATATCGCAACAACACAATACAAAGCTAGGGAAAAATAATCTTTTGTACCAAAATCCCAATCTATTTTTTTTGTTTCTTTAAACTTTATTTCTCTATATATAGGAGTTTGCTATAACTTACACTCATTTTAAGAAGTAGTTAGCAAGCTATAATTACAAAACAAAAAAATACACCCACTTATTATTACAAATGATAAATATTTAACTTAATTCATTAATAAAAATATAGATTTAATATTGTTCACTTAACATTCTCATAAAAATCAATTTTTATATAAATGTGATTGAATTTTTATAAATAAAATATTATTGTTAACATCAATTATAAAATAGTCAATGTTGTAAATTTTCCTAAACATTCTTATTTTAAAAATTATGTTCTGAGTGCTAAGTTAACATCCACTTTCCATAAAACTTATATTGATATTTTTTTTTGCTTAAGATGGGTTTGTTAAAACCGATCATGTCAATGTTATTTTAATATCAACATCACTCTATCTGGTCATTCCTTCCCCTAGCTCCTTCAAAAACTTTTGTTCCCTCTCTTAGTTGCTCAAAACCCTCCAACCAAACCCCTCCGTTGCCACAATCTCTTCTCCCAAATCCTATGGCGGCTACCTCTTCTCTCACCCAAAACCTTCCCCATTATTCTCGACACTAATTTTCCTCTAACCCCAACCCTCGTATGGTTCACCTGCAACCTATGCTCCCACTACAACTTTCAAAACATCAACATGAATTGTTGTCACCTACACTGATGTCCTCCGTCGCCGTCATCAAAGTGGCCATTCCCAGGTACCCTATCCGCCATCTTCTTTGCATCTTTTTTTGTCATTGCTTCTCTTGGAGATTCTGTAGTTGCCACCACAGTCTCGTAGGGTGACCTAGCTCCACTCAAGGAGTTGCACGTGACCCCTAACACTGTAGTTAGGAAATGGTTTCCTTTTGTTTGGTGCTACATCATTTTTCCATTAAATGCCCCAATGAGCCTTTGGTCACAACATACACTTCTGATTCTGGTTGCTGCCTAAGTAAAGATGGCTTCTTCTTTGTTGTATGAGGAATCACAAGGAATCAGAACCTTAAGCTCTGGGCTGCTGAATTCTTTTTCTCAAAACTGAAACACAAATGGGGTAAATATGTAGTAAATCTAACATCTGCAAGAAGTCTGAATTTTACGTTGCAGTCTTTTACCAAAATAAAATTAGCGTCAATCAGTCTTTTCCTTGCAAATATATTACTGAATTTCATCTTTAAAGACTTCTATTTGAATCAATTATTATCTTATATCAAATATGGTTTGTCAAATCTTTTTGAGAAAAAAAAGCAAGGAATGAGTGCAGTAACCATCTTCCAAGTCCCAGACGAGGACCTTCCTATCAACTCCACTAGTGTTGGAAACTTAGATAATAGCATGTGCTAGTGACTAAAGGGAAGAAGAAAAGATCATAGAATATGCAAGGAAAAAAAGAAAATCCCCTACTGATTTCCTTCATGAGATAAAAAAAAGGCAGATGAAAATGAATGGGAATCGATAAAGGTTTTTTCTACGATAAAGACATTCTGCTAATCCTGCTTATAGGAACCCATCCCTTTTTTGTTATAAGGTCAGCTTCTTTCATTATTATCTATATGAGAATAAGGGCTAATAACAGATGATAAAAAAAAAAAATCAACCAATATATAACTGAGGTATTTGTGTGACCTTAATAACCTGGGATATCGTTGGAGTTATACTTTGTTCTATCCCCAATCATCTTAGAAGAAATTATATTGTTCTTGGCTTTTTAAAGTATAATATATGCTAAATATATAATGACTCTTTCTTTTGTAAAAACTATAAAATGTAGTATTTCTATGTTCAAGTCCTGATAAATTTTTTTTATTACATTTGTTCATCAATGGCATTATTTCTTTTTATTTCCATTCATCATGAGATTTTTAGAGGATTTGTGTTACTCTCCTTGTCATAGTGGAACCACATTGCTTTCATTCCATTTACTTATAGTTCTACAATTGATTTGATCCTGCAGACCTGCACTTTTGCATAGCACATATACCTTGACATTTTGTGTAGTTCAATTTTTAACATAACGACTTCTATTAGATTTTAGTTTAACCCCTGCGATAGAATTGGTACAAATGTGTTATGCCATTATTAGTCATTCATTAGACTTTTCTCTCTGCCCAACTATATGTTGGAACTAAGGCTTTTTATGTTTAGGAAAAGTGTTTAGGAATATTGGAGACTTTGAATAGAAACTTGATAGGAAGGAGAATTCTTTATGGAGGAGAGAACTTTGTATTTTTGCTTGATACAAATGTGTAGGATTACATCTCTATTTATACTACTCTAAGGAGAACTCTAGACACACTAATTCTAGAGAGTTCTCAACTCTAGAGATCCAAAGAGTATTCTAGAGAATATTAAAACCATAAGAAATATCTAGACACTCCAAACACTACAAGAATTCTCTAGAAACATGACCCATAATTACTTAAGCCCAAAATAACTAAGTCCAAGGAACCAAATAATTAATTTGGGCCCAAATCAAGTTTATATTTCAACATCCCCCCTTAAACTTGATTTGTGACTCCAAGCATACTCCTTAGCTTCACGAAAGTTTCCAACTTAAGTGGATTTGTAAAAATGTCGGCAGCTTGATCTTGAGACATCACATACTTCAACTTTACCTCCTTCTTCTCAATGCATTCTCTTATGAAGTGGTAACGGGTGTCGATGTGCTTACTTTTTTCATGAAAGACTGGATTCTTTGCCAAAGCGAGTGCTGATTTATTGTCAACACATATTTCCATAGGTTCTTCTTGTGGCATTTTTAACTCTTTCAACAAGTTCCTTAGCCAAATTGCATGACAAACGCATGATGTGGCAGCGACATACTCGGCTTCACAAGTTGATAGTGTAACTATTGGTTGCTTCTTTGACATCCAAGTGAAAGCAGTATCTCCCATAAAGAACACAAAACCAGTAGTGCTCTTTCTATCATCCAAGTCTCCACTCCAATCGCTATCACTATAGCCAACAATGTTATAATTGTCAGAAGAGTAATAGTGCAAGCCAAAGTTTGTTGTACCTTTGATGTATCGAAGGATTCTCTTTGCCGCCTTGAAGTGAGTTGTGGTTGGAGCTTCCATGTAGCGACTTACTACTCCTACAGCATAGAGAATATCCGGCCTTGTACATGTCAAGTAACGTAAACTTCCAATCAAACTTTTGTAAAGAGTTGGATCCACATTCTCTCCTTTTTCATGCTTGCTCAACTTGCTGCCACATTCCATCGGGGTGCCAACTGGATTGGCGTCATCCATCTTGAACTTCTTAAGGACTTCTTTGGCATAGCCTTCTTGGGTGATGAAAATTCCTTTGTCTTCTTGTTTTACTTCGATGCCGAGATAATATGCCATGAGCCCCATATCCGTCATCTCAAATTCATTTGACATATCTTTCTTGAACTCTTCGAACATGCTTGGATTGTTCCCTGTAAAGATCAAGTCATCTACATACAAACACACAATCAAAATATCTCCACTTTGCGCTTTGATATAGAGTGCATGCTCATATGGACACTTGATGAAGTTCTTGTCTTGAAAGTACTTGTCGATTCGAACATTCCAAGCTCTCGGTGCTTGCTTGAGACCGTACAACGCCTTCTTCAACTTCGAGACTTTTTCTTCTTGCACTTTTACTTCATAGCCCAGTGGTTGCTCAATATAGACTTCTTCTTCGAGAAAACCATTCAAGAAGGCTGACTTCACATCCATTTGATAGATCTTCCATTTATTTTGGGCTGCCAAAGAAATGATCAGTCTAATAGTTTCAAGACGAGCAACAGGAGCAAATACCTCATCATAGTCAATTCCTTGTCTTTGACTATAGCCTTTAGCCACCAATCTTGCTTTGTATCTCTCCACATCTCCTTTAGCATTCTTCTTTGCCTTGTACATCCATCTTACTCCGATTGCTTTGTGTCCTCATGGAAGTGTAGTAAGTTCCCACGTATCATTCTTCGTGATTGACTTGATTTCTTCGTCCATGGCGTCTTTCCACTTTATGTTTTCCGCTGCTTCTTGATAGCTTAGAGGCTCACAATCACCAAAAAGACAAAAGAGGTTAATGTCGTTTAGGTTTGTGGTTACCTCATAAATCTCTTCAATGCTCCTTAGTCGCGGTGTCCTCTCACTTGAACTTGTTTCATCCAGCCTTGGTGTCGGTGAGGCAGGTGGTGTAATATGTTCCTCTATGATTGGTTGTTCAATTTCATCATCTTCTTCAAAATAAGGAAGAAAATCATACTTATCTTCTTGAACACTCCAATCCCAACAATCTTCTTCGTCGAACTTCACGTCGCGACTTATGACGATCTTTCTACTATTTGGATTATAGAGCTTGTACCCCTTGGATCTTGAGTCGTAACCCACAAACACGTACTTCTCACTTTTATCATCAAGCTTTGTCCTCTTTTCGTCTGGAACATGGGTATAGGCAATGCTTCCAAACACTTTGAGGTGAGAGATCCCGGGCTTCCTTCCACTCCATGCTTCTTGTGGTGTCTTCTCATGCACGCTTCTTGTTGGGGAACGGTTTGTTAGGTAAACTGCACATGCCACTGCTTCAGCCCAAAACTCCTTCGGCATCTTCTTGCTTTTGAGCATGCTTCGCACCATGTTAAGTATGGTCCGATTCTTTCTCTCTGCTACTCCATTTTGTTGTGGCGATCTTGGCACTGTCAGTGGGCGACGGATTCCATGGTCTTCACAATATTTGTTGAACTTATTTGAAGTGAACTCTCCTCCTCGATCAGATCTCATGGTCTTGATGGAAAGACCACTTTCTTTCTCCACGAGGGGTTTGAACTTCTTAAAGTTTTCAAACACTTCTGATTTCTCCTTCAAGAAATAAACCCAGGTTTTTCTGGAATAATCATCAATAAAGAGGAGAAAGTACTTATTCTTACCAAATGAATTGGGTTTGATTGGTCCACAGACATCGGTGTGTATGAGCTCTAGCGGCTTTGTTGCTCTTGTTGTTGATTCCTTTGGAAAATTTTTACGAAATTGCTTCCCAATTAGACATCCTTCGCAAAGTTGGTCTGGGTGGTTGATGCTAGGCAAGCCTCTCACCATCTCCTTCTTTGCTATACGTTCTAGACCGTCGAAGTTGAGGTGCCCGAACCGTAGATGCCATAGCCACGAAGAGTCGGTATAGCAAGCCTTGAGACACTTTGCCACATCATTTTGAATGTTCAAGAGGAACATTCTATTCTTTGACATAGGCACCTTAGCAATCAAGTTATGTCTACAATCTCTTAAGAAAAGACTATGTTCTTTCAAATGGATGTCATAGCCTTTCTCTAATAATTGTCCCAAGCTCAAAATATTATTCTTCATGTTAGGCACATAGTAGACATTGGATATGAATTGATGACTCCCATTCTTCAAACGTATGAGAATTTTACCTTTGCCTTTGACTGGTATCTTTGAGTCGTCTCCAAATGAGACATCGCCAGTTGCCGCTTCATTGATCTCCACGAACATGCTTTTATCGCCGCACATGTGGTTGCTTGCGCCGGTGTCGAGGTACCACTTGTTTCTTTTCTCTTCAAATTTGTTTTGGCACGCGAGTAGCAAAGTTTCTTCTTCTCCGCCTTTTTCTTCTACAAAGTTAGCTTTCTCTTCAACCTTCTTCGAGAATCTACACTCGGATGCATAGTGACCAATCTTGTTGCAATTGAAGCACTTGATTTGTGATTTGTCATACCTCGACCATGAATTTCCTCTTCCACGACCTCTTGTTACTTGTGGATTCCAACTTCTTTCTCCATTGTTGAATTTGTTGGAGTGGTTATTGCAACCACCTCTTCCTTCTCCTCCATGTCCTCGTCCACGTCCACGATCTTGGCCGCGACCTCGTCCTCTTTGGCTCTTGTAATTTGCATAGTTTGCTTCCTTTACGTTGAGTTGTAGTAGTTGCTCCGTAGCCTCCTTTTGTTTAATTTTTCTCTTTTGTTTTTCTTTGTATGCTTGTAAGGAACCCATGAGTTGCTCAATAGTCATGGTCTTTAAATCTTTGTTTTCTTCAATGTTGGTAACAATGAAGTCAAAACTTGGATTTAAAGTTCGAAGTATTTTTTCCATGACCTTCACCTCATCAACATCTTCACTATTTCTTTTAAGTTGATTGACTACGGCCAATACTCGAGAAAAATAATCAGAAATTGACTCGGACTCCTCCATAAACAAACGCTCAAAGTCACCTCTAAGAGTTTGAAGACGAATCTTTTTTACCTGCTCAACTCCTTTGTTGCAAGTTTGAAGCTTATCCCATGCTTCTTTGGCCGTCGTTGCGTTGGATATCTTCCCAAATGTATCTTCATCCACCGATTGATAAATGAGAAAGAGAGCTTTCTTGTCTCTCTTTCTTGACTCCTTCAACGTCTCCTTTACACCTTGGCTTAGCGAGGCTTCATCTTGCTCCTCGAAGCCATTCTCTACGATATCCCACACATCTTGAGCTCCTAGTAGCGCCTTCATCTTGATACTCCAATTATCATAGTTGTTCTTTGTGAGCATCGGCATTTGGAAAGGAAAACCTCCATTTGCCATCTTTTGAGGATCTTGAAGCTCTGATACCACTTTGTTGGAACTAAGGCTTTTTATGTTTAGGAAAAGTGTTTAGGAATATTGGAGACTTTGAATAGAAACTTGATAGGAAGGAGAATTCTTTATGGAGGAGAGAACTTTGTATTTTTGCTTGATACAAATGTGTAGGATTACATCTCTATTTATACTACTCTAAGGAGAACTCTAGACACACTAATTCTAGAGAGTTCTCAACTCTAGAGATCCAAAGAGTATTCTAGAGAATATTAAAACCATAAGAAATATCTAGATACTCCAAACACTACAAGAATTCTCTAGAAACATGACCCATAATTATTTAAGCCCAAAATAACTAAGTCCAAGGAACCAAATAATTAATTTGGGCCCAAATCAAGTTTATATTTCAACACTATAAACATTTTTCTTATCAATGACATGGAACTTTATAGTAATAATATAACTGGGGAAATCCCAGTCAAGCTTGGAGGTTTGACAAACTTGGTGAACTTGGATCTTTACATGAATGACATTGTGGCTGAAACAGTGAATCTATAGTTGTAGACAGATTTTTGAAACGTTGTTCTGTTGACTTTTTTCATTTTAATTTAATTCATTTTACTAAGCCTGGTATTATTAAAATTTAAAACTAAAACTCTTACAAGTTAATTATAAACTTTCTCTAGTTTACTTTGAAGTGGTAATGCTCTATCATACAACCCCTTTACTTTCATTTTTGTCCTTTTGTGTCATCATTTTGCTTAGCGAAATTCTTGCTTAGTTGATATTAGTCACTGGATTAAGATTGCATGCCTTCAAAGATCATATTTATTACTCCCGTGGCTAGAAGAAGCAAACTTGTGTGACATGGAATGTTTGGGTTATGATTTGATTTACCTTTTATTATGTTGAAGATATACTTTTGTAACTGCATAATATTTTATTTTTCAGTTTTTAAAATAGGATTTAGTAAATAAGTTGATTTCCTATATTTTAGGAGCAAGTCAGTTTTAATGGATTTGCCTAGTCAATAAGTGGTTCCTCTTATCTTTAAGGAGCAAGTTAGTTTTAATATTCTGTTTTGCTAATATCTTGTTATCTAATTAGTTTATCTTTTGTTATTTATTGTATCACTGTTGAGAACAATTTGAATGAGAATAGAATAATTCTATTTCATACGTATTGTCTCTCTTCTCTCCTCTGTTTTTTTATAATTTCCTCCAGAAAACCAACAATTGGTATCGAGAGCCTTATTCTTATGGGACTTCTACCATGGAAGGTGAAGCAAGTTTTTCCCACATAACTCTTCCAATCTTTGATGGAGAGAATTATGATCTTTGGGAAGTGAAAATGCAATCCTACATGGAGTCTTTGGATTTATGGGATGCTGTGGAAGAGGATTATGAAATATTTCCGCTGCCTGAAAATCCCACCATGGCCCAAATTAAAAATCACAAGGAAAGAAAGATGAAGAAGGCAAAGGCGAGATCATGTTTGTTCACTGGTGTTTCACAAATGATATTCATCAGAATCATGACTCTTAAATCACCCAAATCAATTTGGGATTATCTGAAAGAGGAATACGCTGGAGATGATAGAATACGAAGCATGCAAGTGCTGAATTTAAGGAGAGAATTTGAGCTTCTAAGGATGGAAGATTCAGAGACAATCAAAGAATACTCAAACAAATTATTGGGTATTGCCAACAAGATAAAGTTGTTGGGAAGTGATTTTGCTGATTCGAGAATTGTAGAGAAAATTTTGGTAACGGTGCCGGAGAGGTATGAAGCATCTATAGCTTCATTGGAGAACACAAAGGATTTGTCGAAAATCACATTGGCAGAAGTGCTACATGCCCTGCAAGCTCAAGAGCAGCGAAGGTTGATGAGGCAAGATCGTGTTGTCGAAGGTGCTTTGCCCGCCAAACATCATGAAGTTGATGAAAGCAAAAAGGATTTTTTCAAGAAGAATCAACCAACAAGCAGCGAAAATAATGCAAACAACCAAAACAAAGGTAAGGATAAAAAGAAAAATTATCCACCTTGTCATCATTGTGGCAAAAAAGGTCATGCACCTTTCAGATGTTGGAGGAGACCAAATGCAATATGTAACAAGTGCAACCAGATAGGGCATGAAGTGGTGATCTGCGCCAACAAAAATCACCATGATGAGGGAGCTCAGATTGCTAATCAAGAAGAAGAGGACCAATTGTTTGTGGCCACATGCTTCTTGAGTAGTGAATCAAGGGAAAGTTGGTTGATTGATAGTGGTTGTACGAACCACATGACATATGATAAGACTTTATTCAAAGATTTGAAGCCAACTAATGTCTCAAAGGTCAGAATTGGGAATGGTGGCTATATTCCAGTAAAAGGAAAAGGAACTGTTGTAATTTCAACGTGTTCAGGTATCAAATTAATATCAGATGTTCTTTATGTACCTAACATTGACCAAAACTTGTTAAGCGTAGGTCAATTGATTAAAAAGGGATTTAAAGTGTCCTTTGAACATCAACATTGCTTAATCTATGACATTTTTGGCCGGGAAGTTCTAAGGGTTAAAATGAAAGGTAAAAGCTTTTCATTTGATCCAGCAGAGGAGGAGCATACAACCTATTTCACTCAAGTCACACCCATGGAATTCAAGCACAAGAGACTCGATCATTGCCATCTTGAAAGAATGCTAAACATGAAAAAAAAGGAAATATGCAAAAGAAAATTTGAAGAAGTTTCAAATGGAGGAATGCAAATCTGCTAGCACACTAATGAATCAAAAGGAGAAGTTCAGAAAAGAAGAAGGTGTTGATAACATTGATGAAGGATATTATGGGAGCTTGATTGGATGTCTAATGTATCTCACTACAACAAGGCCAAACATTCTATTTGCTCAAAAGAACAAAACTGGAATTTTTGTTGACAATCAAGTAGTCATTGCTATTGCAAACAATCCTGTGTGTCATGGGAAGACTAAACATTTCAACATCAAGTTCTATTATTTGATAAAGATGCAACAAAGTGGTGAAGTGAACTTAATTTATTGTAAGTATAAAGATCAACTGGCTGACATGTTTACAAAGTCACTACCTATCAACAAACTTGAACTCAAAGAATTGGAGTTTGCAGTTCCAAAAGCAAGGAGGAGTGTTGAAGATATACTTTTGTAACTGCATAATATTTTATTTTTCAGTTTTTAAAATAGGATTTAGTAAATAAGTTGATTTCCTATATTTTAGGAGTAAGTCAGTTTTAATGGATTAGCCTAGTCAATAAGTGGTTCCTCTTATCTTTAAGGAGCAAGTTAGTTTTAATATTTTGTTTTGCTAATATCTTGTTATCTAATTAGTTTATCTTTTGTTATTTATTGTATCACTGCTGAGAACAATTTGAATGAGAATAGAATAATTCTATTTCATACGTATTGTCTCTCTTCTCTCCTCTTTTTTTTTATAATTTCCTCCAGAAAACCAACATATTATGAGCCTTGGTCTACTAAAAATTGCTTCTTTGTTCTTTGTTTCTTTTATTTTAATACCAGATTGTGGAGGTGTGGAGTATGCAAGAAATAATGGTATCCTAGTTATATTGTTTCCTAAAACAAAGGATGAATCCAATGGATTATCTCCTAGTGACCTTGTTGATACACTAAAGTCAGATTATTTACTTCATTTTCTGCAATTGTATTTAACTTTACGTGGTTACGTTATTAACCTATAATACTATTCCAATTGTACACTAAAGTCACTTTACGTGGATCATCTCATTTTTAACCTATAATACATTATTATCCTATAAAAACAAAAATACTATCCTTGGAGCCACGGATAGAGCTAGTAGTTGCAAGAAACAAAGCAAACGACGGGTAACTCATATTTATGTTAGAAATTCTGTTATTCTTGTTTTTGTTGTCTAGGGAGTGTATTTTTATTATCATGGATAGTCTGTAACTATGCTAATTTCTATTGATTTTTTGTCTTCCTACTTCCTAATGATTTATAAAAATAGAAGACTATCCTTGGAGCCATTAATAGGACAAGTATCTAAGTTCAACTACTGAATTCCATAGATGGCAGAGAGGTGAGCTAAATAATTAGCAGCTCTATTAGACATGATTGTTATGATTACTACTTAGGGTCTAAAAATGATTAATTCAATTTATGATGGCTGACCTTTTTCTGCTATTTCATGTTATGATTATTACTTAACTAAGTTCAACCATTTGGTTTTATTTGTGAACAGAGAAACATCATTAGAAGATAAGTATTCAATTCAATCATATGATTTTGTTTTCTTGATTTGAGAATGTGTTCTCTTAATCATAAGATTTGAAAGAAAAGGAGAAATTAAGAGTGTATGGACCTTTTTTCTAAGAGTATAAAGAACTTTGAAATTGCAATCAGCTTATGTTATTATGATGTTAGGTATCAACTTAGAAAGCACATTTTAAATTTATTATATCTTATGGAAACTTCTATTTTTTGTTGCATAATTGTGTTTAAGCTTGGCAATCTGTTTTTTAAAAATTGTAAGGGTACTTGATGCAGTGAATACATGATGAACTGCTCCAACTAGCAAATAGAACTATTTTTTGCCTCTTGTTCAAGTCAATTTTCTGGTAGTGCACTTGATTTGCTTGAGCTCTTGTTTCATAAAGTATGATTCTTCTGCTTTTGTCATCCTACGTACCTTTTTCTTGGTGTTGAACTAAGCTATTCTTATTCAGGTATTTTAATGGAAAGTGCTCATTACTAGATGAGTTCCTATCTTAATTTGACAAAGCAGGATCTAAACTTCTGATTTGGGAACTTCTTCTATACTTGATGGATCAGCAAGAGTATATAATTAGATTTGCCAGCTGATGTACATGTACAAGTGGAGAAAAGCATTTACATATGTTACTCTATGCTACTATATAGAGATGCTTGCTCTTACTACTATTTTCACGTGAGGTGGTCATGCAAAGGGAGAATATCATAAAGACTATAAATATATTTCGATTTTAGACGCCTAAGAAAAATTCATTTAATGTCATTGTTTCATTTTAATGCCATTGTTTCATGAGAAAGAAAACCCCATATATATCTGGCTTATGCTTGCACAGTGAACAACATTTAATGCCATTATTTCATTTTAATAGTGTAGATCTTACCTGACATTTATATATAAAATTTTCTTTTTTGATATTGTTATGACATCATTTAGTTAACTATTTGTAAATGTAATAGTAATTCCAATATAAATATACATTGTATCACTAAAACTGCTTGGGACTGGTTATGTTTTGAAGGATAAATTATCTTTTTAATCCATAAATTACTTGAATTTTTTGGTTTTAGTCCCTAAACTTGTCAAGTCTATTATTAGTCCCTTAAATTTTTGTTCATCCTTAATTTTAGTCCTTTAACATTTTTCCATCGTTACTTGTAATCCTTTTAAGGGACTAACAGTAAGAACGGAAAAAAAAATTAAAGGACTAAACATCAAAGACGAAAAAAAAATTAAAGATTAAAAATTTGATTAAAAAAGTTTAAGGACTAAAAGATAGTAAATCCTACTTTGAATTACAGGTTGAGTTTATTGTAAGAACCAAAAAAACATTTTAATAAAATGACAATTTACATTGATTTTGTCAAAATTGATATTGTAATGTGTTATACAAGATCGATATGTGCTATACAACATCGGTTTTAACCAAAATCAATGTGGCATAGTACATTTCAACATCGTTTTTGACAAATCCAATATCGTATAGCACATTCAACATCTGTTTTACTAAAATGGATGTTGTATATGATTTTTAACATCAGTCTATAGAAATCACTTTACATATTATACAGTTTTGACCACAAATTAGTAGGGGTGGTCATAGTTTGGTCATTTAAATAACCATAACTATAACTAAAAAATATTGAGATTATAAGTATTTATAATAACTATAACTACTTATAATTTGATATAACTGGTTATTGATTTTAAAAACTGGTTTGATAAGCGTTTTTTGAATATACTTTCTTTGGTCGGAAATATACAGAAAAACAAAAACTTTTTTCATGGTCTCAAATATAAGAAAATTAAAACTAACTTTACCTTATTTAATGATGTTATCTTTAAAATATCTTTCATTTAATGGAGATGTTAGTTTCAATGACTTTTTCTCATCTTGATATCAAACTCCAATGAAGGGTAAATTGAAAAAATATAAATTTAATTGAAATTTATGCAATTAAATGTGGTTAACTAACTTTCTTATTAGTGTATCATTTTTTTCTTATATTTGAGATCAGAGATAATAATTAATTATTTGAAATAAAAATAAATTATATCTAGATAAGTTATATAACCGGTTATGGATAAATATAAAAATAAGTAATTTGAAATAATCATTTCTATAAAATTAGTTATAGTTTTATAACTACTTTTTTATTATTATTATTATTATTATTATTATGAAAGCAGGAAAAAAGTAGATCGAATATGGGCATTTGAGGGGGACAATTAATCCCTCTTATTTGGTATCACTAATTTTATTAGCATTGTCACACACTTTTTTTTTTAAATAGGAAAAGAATTTTATATGAAAACATTCTGATCTTATTTCATGATGTGCAACGATTTACAACAGGCAGCAAAATTATAACATTTACACATGTCCTAGTCCCACAAATAACATACAAAGCATTCCTATCTGTCAATACAATTGGTTTGTCAAGTTACATTAATTTATCCCCAAATACTTCTTAATTAATAACTAATATGTCAAGCAAAAGTAGCTATATATATGACAATAAAAGGTTGTTTTGAGTGACTAGAACCCCAAACACATCCATTGCTCTTTTGCCAAGTTTGCACTCCCAACACATTAAGTTTGTAGCACTTGTAGTTTGAGAATCCATCACAACCAAAATGACTGACGACAACTCTACCACGTTGAGTGAAACCATAAAGTTAATACTTTTAGACGACCATAGCGTCACTTCTGTGTTGTCATCACCATCACTGTTAGAACAAATGATGAAAGTTTGAAAAAAAAAAGAAGAAAAAAAAGCTTCAAGTCTCACATCGCTAAGGATAAACACTTGAATAGTGTTTCACTCCCTATATATAGAGAGCTCATTTCTTCATTTTTCCTTGTCCCAGTTGAGAAGCATTTCCTCAACTTTTCTTTCTCCCTCCCATTTTTCAGCCGATGCATTTACAGCAAACTTCTCCCTCTTTCTTTCTGTCGCTCTATAATTTCGGTTGGCTGTAAGAGTGACTTTTTAAGTCATAATTTCGGTTGGCTATAAGAGTGACTTTTTAAGTCATATTTTCGGTTGGCTATAAGAGTGACTTTTCAAGTCATATTTTTGGGTGACTTTAGAGTGACTTTTCAAGTCATACAAGATGGTGTAATTCTAGAAAGGTTCCCTCAGTGCAGTGGGAGTCTTATACAGTGATCTGGGCTGTTTTATCTTGGGGACTTCGTGGTTGATAGTCTGCTTGCACAATTTTTGGCAGTGCCATGAAACGTCTTAAAGAAAGCGACATTGTCCGCGACTCAGCCAATAATTTTTTTGGTTTGCCATAAACTATTGTAACAACAATTTTAAGACGGTTTCGATTCTGCTATGGCTACCGTAGATATTAGTGGCTCAAACAACAATGACCTCAACAAACCTTTTAGGTTTGAAGGGTATCATTTCAAACGTTGGCAACAAAAGATGATGTTTTCTTTAACTATGAGGAAAGTTGCCTATGTTTTGAACACCGATATTCCGGTGGTACCTGAGGATGCTGAGAAGGAAGTGAAGGATAAAATGACTATGGAATTAGCTTTTTGGAATGAAAATGATTACCTATGCAAGAATTTCATTCTGAATGGGTTAGCTGATGATCTCTATGATTATTATAGCCCATATAAGTCTGCCAAATTAGTTTGGCTGGGTTTGGAAAAGAAGTATGATACTGAGGAAGCTGGGACTAAAAAGTATGTTGTTAGCCGCTACCTCAAGTATCAAATGACTGATGATAAATCAGTAGAGTCTTAATCCCATGAGATACAGAAAATTGCTCATGATATCATATCAGTGGGTATGGCATTGGATGAGCAATTTTAGGTTGTTGTCATCATAGACAAACTGCCTCCTGGCTGGAAGGATTTCAAAAACCTTCTCAGACACAAGACCAAAGAATTCCCTTTGGAGTCTCTGCTCACACGTCTGCACATTGAGGAAGAGGCACACAGACAAGATCGGAAAGATGAAGTGTTGGTTGTGTCTCACAACAACACTAAAAGGAAGAACACAGGTGCAGTTCTGAAGCCTATTGGCAAAAACTTTAAGAATCAGAACCGCAATGTGAGCAATACCTCCAACCGCAACAAGAACCCCCCAAGGGTCCAACATGCTAGACAACATCCACTTGCCAAGAATAATCCCGGTGAGTCATTCCTCTGCTACAATTGTGGCAAACCGGGACATATGGCACGTAAATGTAGAAATCCTTCAATGACAGGTGCTCCCCAAGCTAACATGACTCAAGAGCCATACATAGCTGTGATAACTGAGATCAATATGATTGGAGGATCAAATGGATGGTGGGTAGACACTGGCGCCTCCCGCCATGTCTACTATGATCGTGCTATGTTTAAAACATACACGAATGTTGAAAATAAGAAAGTGTTGTTGGGTGATTCCCACACCACTACTGTTGCTGGAACTGGAGATGTTGAACTGAAGTTTACCTCTAGAAAGACTTTGATTCTCAAAGATGTGATGCATACTCCAGAGATGAGAAAGAATCTGGTTTCTGGTTTTCTTTTAAACAAGGCTGGGTTTACTCAGACCATAGGTGCAGATTTATTTACTTTGACCAAGAATGGGGTATTTGTAGGGAAAGGGTACGCCATTGATGGCATGTTCAAATTGAATCTTGATATTAATAAAGTTTCTCCTTCTGCTTACATGCTGTGTGATTTTGATATCTGGCATTCTAGACTTTGTCATATAAATAGTCGTTGCATATCTAACTTGAGTAACTTGGGTTTTATTCCAAAGCTATCTTCAAATAACTTTAAAAAATGTGTTTTTTGCAGTCAATCTAAAATAACTAAGAAATCACATAAATCAGTAGTTAAAGAATCTGAGCCATTGGATTTAATACATTCTGATATATGTGAATTTGATGGAACGTTGACCAGAAATGTATATCTTCTGAAAAATAAAAGTGAAGCGCTTGACATGTTTAAGTTATTTGTAACAGAAATTGAAAATCAATTCAATAAGAAAATGAAGAAACTTCGAAGTGATAGAGGCACAGAGTATGATTCCAGTTTGCTTAATGAGTTTTATAATTTGCATGGAATCATACATGAGACGACTGCTCCATATTCACCTGAAATGAACGGTAAAGCTAAAAGAAATAACAGAACTTTAAAAGAATTAGTTGTAGCTGCTATGTTGAGTTCTAGTGCAACATCTTTTTGGTGGGGCAAAATTTTGTTAACTGTTTCTTATGTGCTAAATAGAATCCCCAAATCAAAAAGCAAGACATCTCCCTATGAGATATTAAAGAAAAAACAACCAAATTTGTCTTATTTGAGAACTTGGGGATGTCTGGCCTATGTAAGGATCTCAAACCCTAAGAGGGTTAAACTTGCAAGTAGAGCCGATGAATGTGTGTTCATTGGTTAAGCTATTAATAGAAAAGCGTATAGGTTTTATGACCTAAACGCAAAAGTGATCATAGAGTCAAATGATGTTGATTTTTATGAAAATAAATTTCCTTTTAAATTAAGGGATAGTGGGGGTACTTCATCCAGTTATCTTCCTGCTATTAGTAGTGAAAATCTTGCACAACCAGAACTAGATATAGAGCCTCGAAGAGGTAAGAGAGCAAGAATTGCTAAAGATTATGGGCCCAATTATATGGCCTATACATTAGAGGAGGATCCATCAAACCTCCAAGAAGCTTTGTCTTCTTTGGATGCTGACTTGTGGCAAGAAGCCATTACTGATGAGATGGATTCTTTGGAATCTAACAAAACATGGCATTTAGTAGACTTGCCTTCTAGTTGCAAACCAATTGGTTGTAAATGGATCTTGAAAAAGAAACTAAAACCTGATGGTACTGTGGATAAATACAAAGCTCGCCTTGTAGCCAAGGGTTTTAGGCAAAGAGAGAATGTGGATTTCTTCGACACCTTTTCACTAGTCACTAGAATAACATCTATTCGGGTGCTAATATCTCTTACTGCTATTCACAGTCTAGTGGTACACCAAATGGATGTTAAAACTGCTTTTTTAAATGGTGAATTGGAAGAGGAAATCTATATGGAACAACCTGAAGGGGTTGTGATTCATGGACAAGAAGATAAAGTTTGCAAGTTAAATAAATCTTTGTATGGTCTAAAACAAGCACCTAAGCAGTGGCATGAAAAGTTTGATAACTTAATAGTCTCGAATGGGTTTAAGGTGAATGAAAGTGACAAATGCATTTACTACAAATCTGTATATAATATTTGCACTATCATATGTGTATATGTCGATGACCTTCTCATATTTGGTTCAAATATTCATGTAGTGAACGATGTGAAATCATGTTGTGTAACAACTTTGATATGAAAGACCTCGGAGAAGCAAGTGTAATCCTTGGTATTAAGATTACTAGGTCAAAAGAGGGAATTTCTCTGGATCAATCTCACTACATTGAGAAGATCTTAAAGAAATATGACTACTTTGAAAGTAAACCTGCTAGTACACCATATGATCCAAGTGTAAAATTGTTTAAGAACACTGGTGAAGGTATACGACAAATTGAGTACACAAGTATCATTGGCAGCCTTAGGTATGCCACTGATTGTACTAGACCCGACATAGCCTATGTTATGGGATTATTATGCAGGTTTACCAATAGACCTAGTATGGAGCACTGGCACGCTATTGAAAGGGTAATGAGGTACCTTAAAAGAACCATAAACCTTGGATTACATTATAAAAGGTTTCTTGTTGTACTTGAAGGATACAGCGATGCAGATTGGAACACTCTTTCAGATGATTCCAAAGCAACCAACGGCTATATATTTAGCATAGCTGGTGGGGCTGTTTCTTGGAAGTCAAAGAAACAGACTATCTTAGCTCAGTCCACTATGGAATATGAGATGATAGCACTAGCAACTGCTAGTGAGGAAGCAAGTTGGCTGAGAAGCTTACTTGTAGAGATTCCTTTATAAGAAAGACCGATACCAGCTGTGTTGATCCATTGCGATAGTACAGCGGCTATTGCAAAAATTGAGAACCGTTATTACAATGGTAAGAAACGACAGATACATCGTAAGCACAACACTGTTAGAGAATTACTCTCAACAGGAGCTGTTAGAGTGGATCACGTACGCACTGATGATAATTTAGCAGATCCTTTGATGAAAGGATTAGCTAGAGAGAAAGTCCATAACACTTCTAAAAGAATGGGACTATTGCCCTTACTGTGATGATCATTCATGATGGTAACCCGACCTAAATGATTGGAGATCCCAAGAACTAGGTTCAATGGGTAATAACAAGTTATGAAGTGATATGAGATGAACATGCTGTTATAAGTGAAAGCAGCATGATTCCTGAAGTAACAAGAGAATGAGTTATGAAAAAAAATTCATAATTCTTAATGAGATCTATACTCTACGTTGAGTGGAGTACCTAGGCTACAAGAGTACTTTTGATAGACTCACCTATGTGAATGTTGAAGTGGGGGCCGCTTCATATGAAATTTTGGGCAAAAATTTCTAGAGCGTTCACTATACCGGGATAGACGTGCATGACCTTTAACGCACGGGCTTTATAGAATACACCTATGAAAAGGTTGTGTGTGGTTTGATGTCGGAGATAGAGTTCAAGACTTCGAGTCACTCTAGTAAAATCTGAATCTTACCCACTATGCAAAGGTTCAAGTTGTATGACACCTTTGTTTATGCACAATTTTATGAAATCCTCGAAAATCTTCTTTTCAAATTTCAAGTGGGGGATTGTTAGAACAAAGGATGAAAGTTTGAAAAAAAAAAGGAAAAAAAAGAAAAAAAAAGGCTTCGAGTCCCACATCGCTCAGGATAAACACTTGAATAGTGTTTCACTCCCTATATATAGAGAGCTCATTTCTTCATTTTTCCTTGCCCCAGTTGAGAAACATTTCCTCAATTTTTCTTTCTCCCTCCCATTTTTTCAGTCGATGCATCTCCGGCAAACTTCTCCCTCTTTCTTTCTGTCGCTCTATAATTTCGGTTGGCTATAAGAGTGACTTTTTAAGTCATATTTTTGGTTGACTATAAGAGTGACATTTTAAGTCATATTTTCGGTTAGCTATAATAGTGACTTTTCAAGTCATATTTTTGGGTGGCTTTAGAGTGACTTTTCAAGTCATACAAGAGGGTGTAATTCTAGAAAGCTTCCCTCAGTGCAGTGGGAATCTTATACAGTGATCTGGGCTGTTTTATCCTAGGGACTTCATGGTTAATAGTCTGCTTGCACAATTTTTGGCAACCCCACACAACGTCTTAAGGAAAGCGACATTGTCCACAACTCAGC
This sequence comes from Glycine max, assembly GCF_000004515.6. Taxonomy (NCBI): domain Eukaryota; kingdom Viridiplantae; phylum Streptophyta; class Magnoliopsida; order Fabales; family Fabaceae; genus Glycine; species Glycine max. The sequence continues at coordinate 19,808,740 of NC_038245.2, read as the reverse complement.
CAGTAATTTTTTCGGTTTGCCATAAACTATTGTTACAACAATCACCACTAATGTGGTCGCTCAAGCTACCTCACATGACCTTGGACCTCCTGTTCGTCATGGACAGGCCTGTCACATGCAACATTCTAGATCAGGGTGTTGAGCCTCAATATAACCTGTTGCATGTTGATGGATGGGCTGTTGGACAGGAGGGTGAAGCCCCACTGCCTAGGTCATTGTTGACACTCGGCTTGCATGAATCTGATGCCGAAGTAGAAGTCACTACTCTTATACTCGGACCACCGGGTTCGGAGAAGGAAGCAATCGAGAAGGCAAAGCTGGATTTGCATTTGAAAATCTAGAACATCTTCTAGTGGTTGGTCTAGTCTAGTTGTCATGTGTTTTACAATGAATTTTAATCAATTCGTCTATCTAGCTAGCTAGTTTCTTGTTGATAAATTGAAAGAAAAGTGAAATTCCATTTCTCAAAAGGATAAATTAAAATGACATGTGCATTATATGACCATGGTTTGGATTGGACTGCACCCGTATCTGAAATGGTGGGTGCTAATGGACATATAAGAATATTTCATTTCACACTATACGAATTTGCACTCTCCAACATTTTTCTATTTCATTATACTTCAGGTCCAGAGAGAGAGAAACAAACATATATTCATTTTTCATTCCATGAACTTGAATTGTGTAGACTAAGATTTGAGCAAAGCTGCAAATATATTAAAAAAGGTCTAAATTTTTTTTCTTTACAATAGAAAAATGATAGCTTTATATTATGTTTCCTTGGAACAGTAATTTAGTTGACAGAATATTTACACAAACAGAAAATCATAGTCATCAATTTAAATGGTTGAGAGAAGAACTGATAAAATATTCAGAAAACTACAGGAAAAAAGAAAGTAATATTCGCACAATTTTTTTACTATTGTAATTGTCATCAATATTTAATGAAATAATAAATTATATCAAAGACATTTAAATAGGGGAATTTGTGGGAAGCAATTAATGCCATTATTTGAAATCATTTTTCTTTTATTGCAATTTGTTTGTGAAAAAAAAACTTCCTTTTCATTTATTATAATTCTATCACTGGTTTGGTAACTCTGGTTAATTAGTATAAGGTGGCAATGTCAAAATGTCATCATAATCAACCTCACATGTTTGGTAACCCTAGTTTAGAAATATATGTCAGTTTAATCTTTGATTTTATTATTTTTGGACTCCTGATTTTGTAAATCTTATTGATATAAAAATGAAATTAATACTACTAGAAAAGCGATTTCAACATTGGTGGAAAAATCACATTTTACATCGGTGGTCAACCGATGTTGAATAGGATGTTGTTGAAAGTTAAAAGTTTCAACATCGGTCCTCCAACCACCGTTGTAGAAAGACAACATTTTTCCACATCAGTGCTTACTTAGGAAACGATGTAGAAGTTAGACCTTCTACATCGGTGTTATCATAGAAAACAATGTAAAATAGTGTTTTTCCACATTGGTGCTGAGTTAAGAAACGATGTAGAAGTTAGACCTTCTACATCGGTGTTATGATAGAAAATGATGTAAAATAGCGGTTTTCCACATCGGTGCTCAGTTAAAAAACGATGTAGAAGTTAGACCTTCTACGTCAGTGGTCAGTTAAGAAATGATGTAGAAGTTAGACCTTCTACATCAGTGTTATCATGAGAAACGATGTAAAATAATGATTTTCACATCGGTGCTCAGTTAAAAAAAGATGTTAAAGATTTAATAACCTGCAATTAAAAAATGATTAATTAATGATCATTTTTTATATTTTCAATATTATCAGTATTGCTAATAATCAATAAATGTTATTATATAATATGAAAATTAGTATTTATAATTAAATATTTAAATAAATATAAATGGTAAAATTTATTTAATAAATAAATATTTAAATGATAGATTAAATAAAAATAAGAGATTTATGTATTATTTATATTTAATCTACCATTTAAATATTAAGAAAATAAATTTTACTATAAATTACAACAAATTAAGAAAATTGAATTTTACTATTAATTACAGCAGTTAAGGAAACCAAGATCTACAAAAAGAGACGAGACACATTCATTCAGCAAGATTTATATAATTCAGTCTGATAAACATAGAATACAATTTTTATTCTCTGAAATTTACACAACATAAAACAGAACAAACAAAAATGCCAATTTTTATTCTCTTAAATGGTGATGACATATCTAGAGGACTACAAACCCATCAAGGCGGCATAGCATGTTGATCTCTTGGGCAAAACAATCACGCAGAGGAAGCACAACAAGAACTTCCCATCTAGCATCAAGATACTGTATATCTACATGTAATGAGTCTCCTTGACCCTGTTGAAACAAATGACCATTCCCAAGATTCATAGATAAGGTCATAAGTAATACTACACAGAATAAGCAACACAATTAGATTTCATCGAGAGACAAGAGCAATCTGGACACAAATCCTAAAATCCACATGACTTATGGAAGGAAGCTGGCCTAGTTAAGCAAAATAAATAAGGCATCTTCAACATATCAGATATAGAAGCAGAGTTCTAGATAAAAAAAGGATATGAAATGACATTAAACAGTTAAAATAAAATTATATTAATCCCTGAGCCCAAGCCGCACCTAATCACTTTTTTTTCCAAGAAAAAAAGGACATAAAGTTACTACTGAGTAAAACATTTACATTTGTCTTTTAGTGGTTTTATTTTAACCCCCACAACTGTGATAATGTCCACGGGCCTATTAATCTTTGTGCAAGACCCAACATTACCCACAAAACCTAGAGAAACATACAACACAACAGGGACATTATGAATAGCACTTGTACACTAGTAGCAGTGGCACGGTTATATAACTTTATAGTTCCTTAATATAAGCTGACTTAGTCAACCACTCAACCATGTTTTATCTATATTTGTATGTGTGTTTATAACACAGTTACGTACAAACTACTTGTATCAACTTAAAACAAGTGAGCAAAAATTAGTAACAAGTAATACCAGAGACTCAATTGCCACACTCTTGCTAACAAGATCTGTCGTGGTGATTGCCACAGCAGCAGAATCTGCCCCGTATGCAAGCTAATAAGATTTGATGAACAAAGGATTGAAAAGTAGACACAGCAAGTGTTGTTTAGAGCTATATACTTTTCAAGGATTAAGAAACTAAAATGGTGAAAGGAAGGCAAAAAGAAAACTACACAAATACAAAGGTCATATTATAATCACACAAAAAAAATGTCACTTCCCTGACATGATTGCATGCCAATTATACAAATTGAGAGTAAATCCCACTTTAGTTTTTAACATTTAAGTACATGTCAGTTTAATCTTTGATTTTATTATTTTTGGACTCCTGATTTTGTAAATCTTATTGATATAAAAATGAAATTAAAAAAGACTACACAAATTTTACGAATAATAAAGTAATGAATTATAAAATAGAGTATGGTAAAGTTGTTATAAAGTTTACCTGTATCAATGTTACTGATGATTGTATTTTCACCAAATCTTCCCTTTTGCCATGTTGTGTTCCCTTTTGCCAATGTTACTAATTTTACCATATATTTATCATTAATTATTTTTAGATTAAATTATCCTTAATTAATTGTTATGACAAATAATTAGAAGACAGAAAAATGTATTAATAATGATAGGGGTAGTTTTAAAAAATAAAAATTTAATTATTTTGATACAACTTTAAGACAATTATACTTCACTGAATGAAACTGTAAAATCAACATTATTTCCAGAATGATATCAAGATTTTCCAAGTCGTGTAGTCCTAGATGACCAGAAAGTTACCTCAATATGGTGTCACTAGACACCATTACCACTCATGTGATCATGAGAGTCATTTGTGCTTGTCAATTAATTAAAGCCTACATTTTTACTTGCACTAATAGAAATTAACTAATTTTAATGAATTGTTTTGTAAGAATAACAAACTAATTAAGCTCAGGTTAAGTAGAGTTGTTATGAGTCTTCATCCCTCTTTAGGATACTTTTAGAATCTCAAATGAGAAATCAAAAGAAAACCAAGTTAGCTAAAAAAAATGAATAAATTAAAATTATAGGTTAAGTAATTTCTATTGCTTTTATTTATTTAATATAAATGTGCATGACAATATTTGTAGAACTTTGTAATTAATAAATAAGGCATTTGGAGGATTATCTGATAATTCTTCATCATTTACTTTTCTTTATTTTCAAATACTTATACAAAAGTCATGTTTATATTTAACCATCTTTTCTTGTCCATATTCCTCCATTTTATAACCCAACTTGGGTGCTTTATGTTGTGATGGGTGGAAAAATTTTAATATATTATTTTACTTATAAGTTTTTTTAACTGAGTTATATACTAGACTTTCAATCGATGCTCTTGTGACAAATATAACACCAAATTCATCCTAGATAAAAGTAAATGACACATGTGGTCCCTGAATATAAATTTGTTCCATTAAGTCAATCCTCTAGTCAGTCTCTATTATGATTTTTTTTTTGTCTAGACCATAGATATCCTCCATTGGAAGCCATGTTGTTAAAATCAAGTAAAACCACTATCAACAACAAAACTATCCCTCCATGCATTTAACACAACTGGATAACCTCATATTGTAAGTTGGGAAGACAATTGGAGGGTATGGGTAGTAATCTTCCCACACACCCTCATAGGCCAATTGATCTAATGGGGGTAGTTTTAGAAACTATTTCTCCATATAGGTCTTTTTTGAAAGATATTACGAGGGGGTGCTGTTTTTTTACGTGATTTTCACGCTGCATGCAAGCCAAATCGCCATGCACGCTGGCGATTTCACGAGGGAAGGGTACGTGGCTTCTCGCCACTGCCACTGGCAACATAGCCGGTGGTTATCGCCACCTCCATTGGTGAGTCCTACGTGGACACATCTCGCTGGGTTGACTGGCGAGTCCAGTCTACGTATGTGCATAGGCTAGGGTTGGGCAGACACAGGGGTGCAGGAGGCGCAGGAGTTGCAGAGGGAATCACCATTGTGACTAGCGATTTGCGCTTCGGGTATCGCCACTGCTGCTGGCGATTTGCGCTTCGTGAATTATAAAGCCCCCCTCAAAAGATAGCAAGCACACATTTTTCCTATAACTGGTGGCAAGAACTTTGGATTTCCTTTACGCTTGTGCTGGTGGCAAGAACCTTTGGAGAACTTTGGCCCTTCTCTTCTTACATTTTCAGTTTTGTCAAAAGTTGGTATGTTATTTATTATTTTTTGTATTTTATTTATTTAGTTGTTTGTGTTCTGATAATTAAATTAATTGTTTTAGATATTATAAAGTTTTTATATAATAGAATAGATTTAGGTATTGTAAGTTATTAGTTTTGTATAACTTAGTTTTAGTTCTTAGTTTTATATGGTAGATTAGGTTTAGTTTTAGTTTTATATATTACGTTAACTTTAGTTATCGTATGTTATTAGTTTGATATGTTATGTTAATTAGTTTTAGTTCTTAGTTATGTTAGTTAGTTTTAGTTCTTAGTTTTAGTTTTATATGGTACATTAGTATTAGTTTTAGTTTTATATGGTACGTTAGTTGTAATTTTAGTTTTAGTTATTGTAAGTTATTAGTTTTATATGTTAGTTTTAGTTTTGTATGCTATGTTAGTTTTAGTTTTAGGTATTTTAAGTTATTAGTTTTGTATGTTAAATTAGTTTTAGTTGTAGGTATTGTAAGTTATTATTTAAATATATCTAAATTTTGCTATGTTATTTAAATTTTGTATGCTACGTTAGTGATATGGTATGTTAGTTTGTATTAATTTTGTATATATATTGTAGAATATATTTAATTTATTTGTAGAATATATTTAATTTTTGTTATTTGTATAATATATTTTGTTATTGAAATATTTGAATTTAAAAAAATATAATTAGTTATTTATTTAAAGTTGTGTTTGCATGTATTTTAATTTATTTGAAGAGTATATTTAAATTTTATTATTTGTATAATATATTTTATTTTTCAAATATATATATTTTGTTATTTATTCAAATTTTAATTATTTGGTATATAAATTTAATTAATTTTTTGTAAATGTACTTAATTTTTTTATGTACAATTAATGTATAAATTTTATGGTCAATTTATTATATTATATTTTATTTTGCAGTATCAATGGCATCTTCCTCGTTGCAAGCTAAGCATGTTTCAGAACATATTTGGAATGGGGAAGAAGATAGAAAATTACACATCATACAAGTTGTCCTCATGTATCAAGGTCCAGAAGAAATACCAGAGAAAATTATTCATTTACTACGGCAATCCAGTTTTTATTGGATTATGAAGATGTGATACTTAAAAATAAATGCGGCATTAATTAGTGCCTTGATTGAAAGATGGAGGCCCGAAACACATACGTTTCACATGAGATGCAGAGAGTGTACTATTATTTTTCAAGATGTCTCTATTTTATTAGGTTTCCGTGTGGATGGGTCACCATTAATTGGTCCAACAAATCTTGATTGGGCTGATTTATGTGAAAAATTGTTAGGAGTCAGACCACAAGAAGGTGAACTTCAAGGTAGTGTGGTTAAATTAAGTTGGTTGGCTCACCATTTTTTCACAATTAAATAACCATGACGGTAACGTACAACAACTAGAAAGGTTTACCCGTGCATGGATCCTTAGATTCATAGGAGGTGTCCTATTTGTTAACAAAAGCAGTAGCAAAGTTTCCCTAAGATACCTGTAGTTTTTACGTGACTTTAGAGAGTGCAGCACGTATGCATGGGGACCTGCTGTGCTTGCTTATTTATATAGAGAGATGTGCAGCGCCACCGATTACAAAACTAAATCAATCGGAGGTATGTGCATCTTAATCCAAATGTGGGCATGGGAACGATGCACAACTTTGGCTCCAAAGAGGACTCCTCCCGTAATAAAAAATAAACCACTCAGACACAGGTTAGTCATTTAAAAAATTAGATTTCATTTGAAAATAATTAATAATGTAACGTGTCGGCAATGATGATTTCATAATTTTTTGTAGGTGGTTGCGACGTGGAAAATAACATATTGGCAATGATGATCTGATAGTTTTTCGTCGCAAATTGGATATCATGAAACGACATGAGGTAAGAACATCGTAATGTATTGGTTAAATAATAAATAATATGTCATGTTTAAGTAAAAATTAATAATTGTGTTATTATATGCAGTTTTTGTGGAAGTCTTACACAGCAAATGTTATGTCAGCGTTACCTCCAATTTGTTTGGTTGGAAGTGTAGCGTAGCGTGGTGCACGGTGGTGTCACTCATTTGTTTCCATGTTGTTGAGTGGCACCAACCCGATAAAGTTTTGAGATAATTTAGAATGCAACAACCAACTCCAGGGTGTCCTTCGCAACCCTTGAATATTCATGGCATAACGCTGAAAGGAAAACAAGATGAAAATTGGGAGCAACTGTTCACCCCAATGATCGGTCAATGGAACAAGCAAGTTGATTTTAGGGTCGACGGTTATCCTCGACAAGAGGGCTTATTGAACATTAGCTCCAACTACATGGTCTTTGGTATAGGCATAAAACAAAGATGTTTGTTGACCCAAAAAATGCAAACACAGCTACATTGGCATTTTTTTGTTTTTTGAATATTTAACTTCAATTTTTTTTAAAATCATGCCCATTAATTTGCTCACCCTAATAATTGTGTGCTGAAGTTGCAGAGACATTACAATACATGGTGTCTCCTCAAGGGAGGAATACATGGACAGTTGATGATCTCGTGCCTTATGTGGAGAAAATAACGATTTTATCGAAAGAGCAAGAGAGAATCACGTAGCCTGTGTCACATGGTCCAGCATCAGAGCATCAATTTCCAGCACAAGAGTTTCACATTCTCCAGTCAAGTGTTGAAACTCAAGGCATAGGCAGGCGAAGGGTGGTTGTTGAAGTGGAAGAATATTCCCAACAAATGGCGGAGCGTGGCCTTGGAATGTATTACACACCACCAACATTTTCTCAGTATCCAACGCAGATGTATCAGTATCCTTTCAAAGGTCATCACACTGATATTTCTGCAAGCAAACACTCGTTTGGTGGTGTTGCAGAAACACATCTTCATTTTTCATGGTCAACTATGACCCCTTCACAGCAACATGATGCCCCAATTCCAACACCTAACGCCCCATTAGGTACGCAATGGAATGTACCCAGAGCAATACCTGATATAGGTGACTTATTAGGTGCTGATTTGCGTCACCAATTTTTTGCTGAGGCTGACCAAGTAGAAACGGGGAGACTTCGGGGCAGAAGAAATCCTGATCGCCAAGCGCAACGATGGGATCGATCATGTGACACATCCTCACGTCATCACGGATATCATAATGAATGATTATCATGTCTCTGTTTAAATATGTTGTTGTATGTTTCTCATTTGAATTTGACACTTAATCTATCGTATACAGTTTATTAAGGATTACTAATGGATACAGTTTATGTCGCACATCAAACTATAATAATAAATAATGTTAAAAAAAAACTAAAGTAGACAAACAAAAATAACTAATGTTACTAAGGCTTAGGGTTTAGGGTTTAGGGGTTAGAGGGTTAGGGTTAGGGTGAACAATTCTTACTGGTTGAAATGATAAATGTATTCACCTATTTTTTATTTAATAAATTATACCTTCTACTGGGTGAACAATTCTTACTGGTTGAATCATGTCGGTGACTTCATCATCTGTATCAGATATACCGTCGACACTATCATCTTCGTCTAAAGACTCTTCAACGTATGAGTTAGACACAAGATAATCATCATCATCATCTTCATCACCATGTAAATTGCTCACATTTCTTGGCGGTTGCGCCTCATTATTAGATAAATTATTTCCACATGATGTAAGAGAATTTGCAGAATGAAACATAGAACCACCAGCCACATCCTTTTCTATGTATAATTTTTGATCTTGTTGTTGAAAACTTTCGAGTATGGTTTCAACATCTTCGTCATCACAAATTTGCAAAGCAACATATTTTCCAGAAACTAAAAATCTACAACTGATAGCAGAAATAATTTTATTATTTTCTAACTTTACCTTATCTCCAATTTTTTTTTTCAAAGCATTGAAATTAATTCTACGTTTAATCTAAATCGCTTTTTTACTACCTTCAAATATTACACCATCATTCTCTTCATATACCCTTCCATTGAAATAAAAGACTGTTATAACCGAATTCATGATGTACCTACAAAAACAATATTTTAAATAATTAATCATAATAATAATAAATTCAAAATAAAAAAATCTAATCACAAAAAGCCTCTTTACTGGAACTTCACATTAAAAATTTATTCTAAAAAAAATTATTAACTTCAAATAGATATGATGACAGAGACTTAAAAAACTTGAACGATTTCAAGGTAGTAATTTTAAAGGCAAAATAAACCATCAATGAAGTTACTATTATAAATAATTAATCTTAACAATAATAACTTAAAAATAAAAAAAGGTAATTAAAAAATTACTACCAATAGATTAAAATAAATATGATGCCAAAAACTTAAAAGTAAAAATTTAAAAAGGCAGAACAAAGCAACGCTTTCAAAGTAGACCTTTTAATTACATTACAAAGCATCAACACCGAACTAATCTAATTAAAAAAATACTACACACTTCACATTGAAATTTTTTTCCCCGGACTCAAAATACTTACTTCAAATAAATATGATGCCAAAAAAATTTTTGATTTTAAACACGGTTGAAGTTGACGGCTCGTAAATTTTTAACACACACGAACAAACCATGAACACCAAGCTAATCTAATTAAAAAAATACTACAACTTCAGATTAAAATTTTTTTCCGCACTCAAAATACTTACTTCTAATAAATATGATGCCACAAATTTTTTTGATTTTAAACACAGTTGAAAGTAGAAAGCTCATCAATTTTTAACACACTAACAAAGCATCAACACCAACCTAATCTAATTAAAAAAAAATACTAGAAACTTCTTATTCAAAATTTTTTCCGGACTCAAAATATTTTCCTCAAATAAATATGATGACACAATTTTTTTTTATTTTAAACAAACTTTTAGTTCAACCCTTACAAATTTTTAACACACACGAACAAAGCATCAAATATAAAGCTAATTTAATTAAAAAATAATAATAAAAACTTCACATTCAAACTTTATTCTGACCTCAAAAAAATTACTTCAAAACATAAATTTCATGCCACACACAATTGTTTGATTGCGAACTTCAAACCTTCAAGGCTGAGAAACTTTAAACTTGAAGAAGGAAAGGTTCAACAATTTTCAAAAACGCAGAGCAAGCAATTTTAAAAACGCACAGGAAAGCAAGCAATTTTAAAAATGCTATTTAAAGTTGCATGATCTCGCCAGCACCAATGGCTATATCCATATTGCATGATCTCGCCAACACCCACTTGCTATATCCATTGACACCGTCTAAAGCACTGCCATTTGAAAAAAGCACTGTCATCTGAAATCTGAAAAGTTTGGAAAGCCGTGCCCTAGCCTGCTGCAAATCGCCAGTCAAACTGGCTAGACCCCTTGCATGGCCAAATCGCTAATGGCACTGGCGACACCACTGCATTCTGCCAATGGCAGTGGTGTTTTCACCACGTGTCGCAGCCAGGGCAAACTCGCCAATGAAACTGTTGGTTTGCATGCATTTTACGTACCAAAACAGCCCCATGTTGGAAATTCTTTTAAAAGAGACCCATTGGAGGAATTAGTTTGTAAAAGCAGCCCCATTAGGGCAATTTGCCCACCCTCATATACATGGATGCTTGTTAAGAAGATATCCACGAGTTATATATATATATATATATATATATATATATATATATATATATATATATATATATATATATATTATTTTATATCAAAGACTTGGCCATAAAGTCATAGTGTTAAAGCAATAAGAAAAAAAATAGAGTAGAAGGACATTTGAAGGCAAAAATAAATCCACCTTACTTGGCATCACTATTTTTAATTAGCTTTGTTAGGAATAGAAATAAAAATCACTTTGCTCTTTTTTATAGGCTCACGTGGTTGACTTGCCTGAAAATGTTTGATCAATTAATTATTTTTAAGAAAAATGTCTTACTGACCAATATTTAGGACATTGGTTAAAAAATTGAAAAGAAAAAATATTTTGTGTAAAGATACATAAGATTGTGTAAAAAAAATCTTAAACAACATCATTTTACACATCTTAATAATTTTTTCTTTTTAATTCTTTGACTAGTGTCCTCAGTAACATTTATCTTTTAAAAATAGGCAAAGAAAACTTGTTAAGTGCATTCTAATCACATAAAAAGCATGCACACTTGTCAATAGAGGGCTTGTCAAGACACATTTATCCCCTAATCCTACTCAATACATAACTAATGTCAAGTAAAAGCTGAGAAACCTACACACATCCACTGTTTTGTTGCCAAGATTTGCACGGCCCCACAAACCCATTTGTCTGACATCATACAACTGATGAATATAAGGTACTTCCTGTAACCATGATCAGCATCACAACCTTTTGCACTAATAGTGTGAGAGACTAACCGTCCATCTCCACCGCAATGTTCCACACACCTGACAACTCTGCCAAACCGAGTGAAGCAGTAAAATATGCATCATTTCAAGCACTTCATGAATCTCGAAGTCATGTAGACGACAAGAAAGTCACCTCAATGTTGTCACCATCACCATCACGACTGATGTTGCGACCCAGGTCATCTCGGGTGACACTTGACCTCTTGTCCATCATGGAGGAGCCTGTGACAACAATCCGAATTTTGGGTATTGAGATTCAACCTTACCTCCAACCACCTGGGTCTGTCTGAATTTTGGGTGTTGAGCTTCGACCTTACCTTCCACCACCTGGGCCATTGTTGGAAATCGACGCTCCTGTATCCAACGCAAACATGAAGCCACAATCCTCATAATTGGTCTACCCTGTTCCGAGAAGGAAGCAATTCAGATGGCAGAGCTGGATTTGAGTTTGAAAATTTAGGGAATTTCGTGTCTAAGGTTTTCAATCGAGTTTGCTTGAGACTTAATTGAGTTTTTACATTCTGTTTGTTTTTCTAATTTATGTTTCACAAGGCCTTGTGAATTTAGTCCAAGCTAATTCAAGTTGGTGATAGGTTGTGTCCTTTGAAATGAATTTCAATCGATTAATTAATATGGTTTGGTAGTTGCTCAGGTGTGTTAAAATCTGCTAGTTCTTTAATTTTGTTCTTCTTCACATTTGTAAATTCACTAAATTGTAAGAAAAATTATACGTATTCCCTTACCCAAAAACAGGTTTAATCCCAAATAGTACATATCCTAATTGAAATTAAAAATGGTATACCACCAAGGTTTAGAATTTGGATCGCTGATGGACATATGAGAGAACAGCACCATGAATTATATGATGATGAATTGGATAGAACTAACACATACGCATAATTTTTTTCTTTCACATTAGAAAAATGACAACTTTCTGTGTCCCAGGAATAGTAACGCATATAATTTACAGCATTTTTTATGAGAAGTTAAGTTTTAGGCTACCAGAACATGACAGAAGTCTATTCAAACGGTTATAATGTCCAGAAAAGAAATCATTAAATATTCAGATCACTCAAAAAATTAAATTAAAATATTCACACAATTATACTTTGTTGAAACTGTCTGTATAAAATGAAATAAAATTAATGATATTAAAGACATTGACATTTAATATTAATTTCAAAACAATTAAACTGTTTAGAATAAGTGCATTTGAGTCCAGTAATTAATTAGCTTGTTTTAATATCATTTTTTTTATTACAATTTGTTTGAAAAATAACTTCCTTGCCCTTTATTATAGATATACACGTGGTTAACATGCATGTAGCTTCATCCAATTCTAACTCATGTTTTTTAACACTGGTTAGTGTGTTATGTGCATCCATGTCACACTGATCAACCTCAAAGGTTAATTTGGTAACACCTGTTTAGTAACATAATTTTATTGGAATGCTAATGATATGTTTGTAAATACACTCTACAACCGATTGAAACTTATTCAAAATTATTAATTTTACCAAATCCTATCTTTAAATTAGTGTTTTTTTAAATAAATTTCAGTCAATTATAAAGAGATGTTGGAATGCTAGTGTCATTGAGAGTCTTCCTAACATTTTTACTTAAAATGATATATTTTATTACATTAAGTGATAACATGATTTAATGGAAAGATAGTCAATGAGAATGTTCATCGCATTTTTCTTAAAAATGATATGTTTTCTTACATTATATGAATTAATTTTAATAAATCTAAAAAAGATGTATCATATTTGTTTATTCAATTTAGTCATGTTATAATGTATCATTTAGTTTATACCTAAAAAAAATATTCACACAAATATTTATATGTAATGATGTCTCTAAAAACTAGCAAATATACATAATATGTATATGTAATCTTTCTAAAGATTTTATATAATTTTATTTTTCATAACTTCTTTTTCACTTTGTTTTTTTCTTTCTTTCCTTCTATGAGATGAATTGATTTTGACTCGATTTGATTCATTTTTAGTCCTGACTATAACTATTGTATTTGAAATGAATTCAAAAATCCAACTTATCTATTTATATTTGAAAAAAACGAAAAAAAAAAAATCAATCCATCATATGTCCAAGTAACCAGCAAGTATTTGTCTTCCCATGATTATTTTCTATAATAACAGTAGCACACAAGACCCTTTTTAATTTGATTGTAACAATATTTTATAGATGCTGTCAATTAGAATATTGATCTATCATCTTCTATTTGAATTGGGCTCTCCATTTTATGGGACAAGCCAAATCAATGACTGAGTTAGATCCTTAGAAATGCTTTTCAGTTGAATGACGTTCATTCATGATCATACATATGTCTTCAAATTTTTAACGAATGCTTTATGAATAAAACCTCAAATGGATCACAAAAAATGAACAGATTGGTCGGATTGATTCTTGATAGAAATAAATAATACTCGTGGTCCTTGAATTGAACATTTTTCCATTAA